>NC_073385.1:5408764-5615530 GCF_028641065.1 Leucoraja erinaceus | reverse complement strand
TGGTTGATCTAGCACTCTGGTGCCAGGAGAACAGCCTCCTCTTGAACATCAAAAAAAACGAAGGAGCTGATCATGGACTTTAGGAGGGCACATCATCGAGGACGTACACTCCATTGAGGATAAATGGGGATCCTGTGGATAGGGTGAACTGTTTTAAATATCTGGGAGTCCACATCTCCGAGGATATGACATGGGGCATCACACGCCTCAGCACTCGTGAGTAAGGCAAGGCAGCGCCTTTACCACCTCAGGCAATTGAGAGTGTCTCCGAGGATCCTCAAGTGCTTCTACGCAGCGGCCGGTTCGGCCGAACGCACTATGGGAACTTCACTCACCCCCCTGCAGGAACTATACAACATGAGGTGCAACTCCAGAGCAAATAAGATCATGGGAGACCCCTTCCACCCCTGCAACGGACTGTTCCAGCTGCTACGGTCAGGGCAAACGCCTCCGTTGCCATGTGGTGAGAACGGAGAGGTTGAGAAGGAGTTTCTTCCCAGAGGCAATTCGGACTGTAAACGCCTATCTCACCAGGGACTAACTCTACTGAGCGTTTTTCCTTCCATTATTTATTATGTAAAAGAATACGTGTGTTATGATTGTGTTTATAATTTGTTTGGTTGTTTTGTTGTTCCGCGAGCATTGCCACTTTCATTTCACTGCACATCTCGTATGTGTATGTGACAAATAAACTTGACTTGACTTGACTTGACTTGAGTCTGCAATGTACTTGCAATAAAAGATTTGTTCGCCCTTAATGACAATGCAATGATGCAATCAATTTGGTGCCCTGCATTCTGTTTGAAACGCTATGAAATTGAATGTGCTGGCCGGCACTCTGCTTGAAATGCTAGGAAATTGAATGTGCTGGCCTACATTCTGCTTGAAATGCTATGAAATTGAATGTGCTGGCCTGCACTCTGCTTCAAATGCTATTTCAAGGAATAACCGTGAGTGAACTGGCAGCCCACCAGCCCTGAGTGACTGAGCTGCCAGCCCACCAGCACCTGAGTGACTGAGCTGCCAGCCCACCAGCCCTGAGTGACTGAGTTGCCAGCCCACCAGCACCTGAGTGACTGAGCTGCCAGCCCACCAGCCCTGAATGACTGAGCTGCCAGCCCACCAGCCCTGAGTGACTGAGCTGCAAGCACAAAAATCCATTTGACCCGCAATGTCCATACAAGCCCTCAGGAAACCTGTCCCTTCGGCCCACACCACCCATACTAGTGCTCCAGAGAGCCACCCCCACCCCCCCCACTGGCCACCAATATTTGCATTGGTGTATTGTATTGGGGGACTAGCCCTTCCGTGTGAACATGGGACCTGACGGGTCCCACTTAGTCTAATTTTTCCTGTAAATGGGCATCCAGAACTGCATGCAATACTCCAAATGTGACCTAACCAAAGTCCTATAAATGACTTCAATCCTATAAAGCTGCGTTGTCACTTCAGGGCACCCTTAATTTCCCACGGTAACAATTAAATCACTTTTAAAGGCATTACTAAATTCTTCATCTATTGTATTCTGAGACAGCATCTTTTGTGTTAGCCGAACATTTTCTTTTTAACTCGATTGGTTTGAATTTTATAATTATATTCCTTTTAAAATTATAATTCCTTGTAATAAGGAAGAGTTACCCCATTGAGATTCTATCCATTCCAATAAATACCTTAATAACACATCATAAAAGCAACTTATATATTTCCTCATCTGGAGAAAATGTACCCTCAAACCTATTCAGTCTCTCATCATAATAAAGCTACCCTTACAAGTGTATATATATTCCAGATAATTATCAAGCACATTTTTTTGTGATAAAGCTCCCACTCCCGTGGTCTTTTTGATTATTTGTTTCTGTGAACTGAGCACAAAAAAAAACCTCAGAATAATTGTTAAAAGGATTGGAATGCAGTTGAACACAAAGTGCTGGATTAAATCAGTGGGTGAGGCAACATGTGTGGAGTGAATGGATAGGCTGGGAGGAGTGAAAGCTTTATTACAAAGACGCCTCATGATAATTTTCTGGAATTGATACAGTAAACACTCTATTTTACGGTCCTCTTTATAACGGATTTTGATTATAGTGGCCGGACCTACAGAACTTCACCATCAAGTCTAGACTACACCACCTTGATGGCCACATTTGGGCCGAGCTACTGACCCAAGCCCCGGCCTACACCAACTCCCCATCCACTTCCAGATCAGGCTGCTGACCCCTGCCCCGGCCCGTACTGCCTCCCAGCCACAGCCACCACCACCACTACTGTCCGTATAACTGTATTGAAACCTCGGAGCCTTGTAGCTTAGGGCAGGTAAGGCTTTGTTTTGTGTAGGAAGGAACTGCAGATGCTGGTTTAAACTGATGATAGGCACAAAAAGCTGGAGCAACGGGACAGGCAGCTTCTCTGGAGAAAAGGAATAGGTGATGTTTTGGGGAGAGACCCTTTTTCAGATGAAGGGTCTTGACCCGAAACATCACCTAAGGCTTTGGCTGAGAAAAGGCACCTGTGTCAGTGCTGTTTTTGCTTAACCTAAATGCTATTTTTGGATCTCTACATATGAAATGCCATATATTACACTTGGTTATAGTGGACATTCATCAACAATGGACACCATTCCTCTCCCTATGGTCCATTGTAACGAGGGTTTATAATATATATATATACTTGGAATTATTGCTTCATAGTAATGAGAGGCTGAATAGGTTTGTGGTTATATTTCCTGAAGGAGTCTGAAGAAGGGTCTTGACTCAAAACATCACCTATCTGTTCCCTTTGCAGATGCTGCCTGACCCGCTGAGTTACTTCAACAATTTGTGTTCTGGTCCAGATTCCAGCATCTGCATCATTCACTCCACAGTCAACAATGGATCATTGTGGGCTCCATCTTCCCTTGATCATCATTGCTGGCTTCGATTTTTTTTTCATACCTTTCATTAATTAGTTCTTTGCACCTTTTAATACATCTAGTTTACCTTTCCCCTGACTCTCAGTCTGAAGAAGGGTCACAAACTGAAACATCACCGATTCCCTTTCTCCAGAGGTGCTGCATGACCCGCTGAGTTCCTCCAGCATTTTGTGTCTATCTTTGGTGTGAACCAGAATCTGTAGTTCTTTCCTACACAATTTCTCTGCATTTCTTTATGTTTCCATTGTACTACATTACGTCCATCTTTTCGATGAAGTGTTAAACTCCCTCGGATGGATTTAAAGAATCTAATGATCTAATCAGGGGCATAATCCTGATATGTAGCCAAGATTGTTTCCCTTGTCAATATCGCAGATTCAACTGTATAGGAAGGAACTGCAAATGCATGTTGACACCAAAGGTAGACAAATGCTGGAGCAACGCAGCAGGAAAAGCAGCATCTCTAGAGGGAAGGAATGGGAGACATTTTGATTCGAGACCTTTCTTCAGACTACTTCTTGAAGAAGGGTCTCGACTCGAAACGTCACCCATTCCTTCTTCTAAAGATGCTCCTGTCCCGTTGAGTTACTCCAGCACTTTGTGTCTATTTAAAGAATCAACTTATCTGCTACTTATCAACTTTGAAACATAGAATATAGGTGCAGGAGTAGGCCATTCGGCCCTTCGAGCCAGAACCGCCATTCAATAGGATCATACCACGAATCAAACCACGTTCTGGCTTTCTCCCCATATCTTTTGATTCCCTTAGCCCTAAGAGCTAAATCTAACTCTCTCTTGAAAATGCAAACTACTTTTAATGTCTGCATTGTCTGTCATATTTCTTATAACATAACATCAAAGCAGCTCACAGTTGGAAAGAGAAGAAAGCTTGCATTGATATGAAACATTTCACTGCCTCAATTCACCCCAAATCACCAACAGCAAAGCGACATAGTGCAACACTTCAAACATACTGTAAGATGATTTGGGGTGAACTGAGGTGATGAAATGTACTATATAAACGCAAACTTAGCTTTCTTTCCAACTGTGAGCTAGTTTGCTGTTCTGATCATCAGTTCAGTAATCCCCTGGTCATTTCTCCTGTAGCCAATCAGAACCTCATTTACATCCACATCTTCAAAGTCACTATGAGACATTTTATCTCAAATTATTTTCTACAGAATGTTCTTTTTGGAAGGAGATGATGAGACATTTCTTTAGTCAGAGGGTGGTGAATCTGTGGAATTCTTTGCCACAGAAGGCTTTAGAGGCCATGTCAGTGGATATTTTTAAGGCAGAGATAAATAGATGTTTGATTAGTACAGGTGTAGTGGGGAGATGGCAGGCGAATGGGGTTAGGAGGGAGAGAGGGATCAGCTATGATTGAATGGTGGAGTAGATTGATGGCCCATATGGACTAATTCTACTATCATTTATGACCTTATGATCTTATGACTTATGACCTTATGAAGTCTACACCTGTGGGTCACTGCACATGAAATGCCATACATTGCACTCGGATATAGTGGACTCTGAGCAAATTAATGAAGCCATTCCCCTCCCTAAGTTCCATGTACCAAAGGTTTACTGCGTATACTTGGAATGGTTGCACATTGTGATGAGGGGCTGAATAGGTTAGACAATAGACAATAGACAATAGGTGCAGGAATAGGCCATTCGGCCCTTCGAGCCAGCACCGCCATTCACTGTGATCATGGTTCATCATCCACAATCAGTGCCCCGTTCCTGCCTTCTCACCATATCCCCTGACTCCGCTATCTTTAAGAGCTCTATCCATATTTCCAGATGCATTAGTTTAATTTGGAATTACACTCAGCACAATTACTGTGGGCTGAAGGGTCTGTTCCTGGGCATGATTTCAAGTTAAAGTAATCGCATCTGCCTGTACGTGACCCATATCGCTCAATTCCCTGCACTTCCAAGTTCTTATCTAGTTTAGTTTTAGTTTTAGATACATCATGGAAACAGGCACTTCGGCCCACCGAGTCCACGCCGACCAGTCAACCTCGCACATTAACACTATCCTACACACACTAGGGACAATTTACAGATGTACCAAGCCAATTAATCCTCAAACCGGTAAATCTTTGGATTGTGGGAGAAAACCGAAGATCTCGGAGAAAATCCACATGGTCACGGGGAGAACGTACAAACTCCCTACAGACAGATGACCATAGTCGGGAGTGAACCCGGTTCACTGGCGCTGCAAGTGCTGTAAGGCAGCAACTCTGAAGCTGCACCATCCTGCCTAATAGACTCTTAAACACCACTATTGTATCTGCCTCCACCAGCACCCCTGGCAATGCATTCCAGGCCCCAACTATTCTGTATGCAACAAACTTGCCCTGTACATCTATACAACTAAATGTCTCATCTTCACCACTTCCTGTCTACGCTGTATATTGATTTTAGAACAAATGCTACCATACATCACTATGATTTTTGGCCATCTTGCTCAAAGTCTTCCTCCACTGAGGCAGCCCCGAGGATTTTTCCGATCGATGAAAAGTTAAAAAGTTAACAGTGGTTAAACAATCTTAAGATCAGCAGATTGATCCTCTCGCCTGTCAATCACCACGGTGGGGGGGGGGGGGGGGGGGGGGGGGGGGGGGGGGGGGGGGGGTGGGGGGGGGGGGGGGGGGGGGGGGGGGGGGGGGGGGGGGGGGGGGGGGGGGGGGGGGGGGGGGGGGGGGGGTGCAGAAATATAAAACCCTGGATGCCTGGATGTCAGTCAGTCAATCTGGAAAATCACGAGGGAGAGTCCACAACACGCAATTCTAAGCTGTGAAACAACTGAACAACTGAACTGTGAGTCTGCAATGTACGTGCAATAAATGATTTGTTAGCCCTTAATGACAATGCAATGAGTTGTTTGGCAATTTGGTGGCCTGCTCTGTTGAAATGCTATGAAATTGAATGTGCTGACCTGCACTCTGCTTGAAATGCGACAAAAGTGAATGTGCTGGCCTGCACTGTGCTTGAAATGTTAGGAAATTCAATGTGCTGGCCTGCACTGTGCTTGAAATGCTGGGAAATTCAATGTGCTGGCCTGCATTCTGCTTGGAATGCGATTTCAAGGAATAGCCGTGAGTGAACTGCCAGCCCACCATCCCTTAGTGACTGAGCTGCCAGCCCATCAGTCCTGAGTGACTGAGCTGCCAGCCCACCAGCCCCGAGTGACTGAGCTGCCAGCCCAAGAATATATTCACCCCACAATGTCCATACTAGCCCTCTGGAAGCCAGTCCCTTTGGCTCACACTTTTTAGCCATGCTCACTAGTGTTGGACAGTTCCACCCTGGGAAAAAGATTCTGACTGTCAACCGTATCTTTGCCTATCATAATTGTATATACTGTCATTATAATGCAATTTTTAACTTGTTAGTTTTCTGTTTTCTTCACAATTAATAATACCCAGCCCTAATTTTATCCAAAATTAAGTAGGAACATACTTAATGAACATGTATTTGCAGGACTTAGCATATCAGTTCATGATTTCGCATTCTTAATTATGAAAGGTTTCCTACTCAAATTTCCAATTGATGCTCTGATAGACAAATTATTATCTAGCCAAGAGGAATTAAAGGTGGGGCATTAATCTTTATGTAATATAGGATCTTCTCCGTGAATTGCCGCCTTGAAATCAGTTCAGTTCAGTTCTGTTCAGTTCAATTCAGTGCAGTTCAGATTAGATTTTTGTCACATGTACCGAGGTACATTGAAAAGCTTTTGTTGCATGTTAACCAGTCAGGAAATACAAGACATGATTAATGACAAATACCGGAAAGACAATACATGTTTACAATTGAGCCATTGAGCCAGTGTAGAGATATATGATAAGGGAATAACGTTTAGTGATCATAATTAAAGTAAGAAATATTGCTGTAGGGGTGGAGATTTAAAAGTGTAGAGCAATTGTAATATGCAGTTGTACATCTGTTTCTGTGGCTAGCAAGCAAATAGTGACCTGAGTTGGATGCCATCTTGGAATAAACATGGTGGAGAAACTTGCATGTGCCTAAGATCTTCAGACCGTCTGCAGCTTTGCATCTTGCAGGATCACCCATGGTGGGAAGATCAAGGGGTACTTCCTGACAATGCATGGCCTAACAAGACCTCAACGATGAAATAGGCGGTGGATGGAGCAGATGGAGCTTCACAACGGCCGAGAAGGTTGAATAAGACTGCTGAAGTCTCCCAGACATTGTGGAGACCATGTTGTTGGATCTGGGTCTTTCTCTGCCAACGACTCTGTAGTGGCCATCCATGCTCAAGTCTTCCTGCATTAAAAGATGTAACACACGTTCCCACCTAGACGTCCATGCAGAAAGGACGTAGTGGAATAGGCAGTCACATTCGACTATGAGCAATTACCAATGAATATGTGATTGAAATTACATTCTCCTTCTTCATTAAATTGCTGTTGGGCTTACATCTGCAGTTCCAATGAAATAATTTATATAGTTATTTTAATCTCGAGAATGTCACTTGATATAATTTAGAAAGTGGAGTTAACATACATAAAATAATATCGTGACACAGTGCCACCACCCATGAACCTGCTGCCTCACGGGGCTGGAGACCTGGGTTAGATCCTCACATCGGGTGCTGTCTGTGTGGAGTGTGCACGTTCTCGCTGTGAATAGGTGGGTTTCCTCCAAGTGCTCCCACATGTAGGTTAATTAATACCTGTAAATTACCCCTGGTGTGTATGGAGTGCGTGTAAAAGCCGGACAACATAGAACTAGTTTGAACGGTTGGCCGATGATCGGCATGGACTCAGTGAGCCAAAGGGCTTGTTTCCATGCTGTGTCTCTCAACTGAACTTAGCTAATAGAAAATAAACCATTGTGGGTGAGATAGAAATGTCTGGGACCCTGGTTAAAAGAAAAAGAGGTTTGAGGAGGAATAGAGAAGATTTCAGAAACATTTTTGAGTCTAATTCCATGTTCCCAATGGTACAATGCTGATTTGGTAGGTAGGCTGTGGAAAATAAACAAACATGATAGCTTTTCTTTGGCACTTTTTCAATGTAGCAGTGAAGTTCAGATTTAGTGGCAATGTAGAGTGGTAGACAATAGATAATGGGTGCAGGAGTAGGCCAATCGGCCCTTCGTGCCAGCACCGCCATTCAATGTGATCATTGCTGATCGTCCCCAATCGGTACCCCGTTCCTGCCTTCTCCCCATATCCCTTGACTCCGCTATCTTTAAGAGCTCTATCTAACTCATGCACAATTTTGTCCAGCACAATTTAGGTCCTATATCTGTACAGTCAGAAATATGACCATACAACGAGTGGAAGTGAGAAGATTAACAGAGGGTAGTCACAGGTTACTTACACTGAAGAGAAAATGAAACAGCAAAGAAGTGAGAGGTCAACTTAGCCTTCAAAGTGCATTAGCAATTGGTGGAGACCATTGATTTCTTGTCAATCTGGAAGGTTAAGTGCAGAAGATAGGCACAAAATGCTGGAGTAACTCAGCGGGTCAAGCAGCATTTCTGGAGAAAAAGAATAGGTGACGTTCCGGGTCAGAACCCTTCTTCAGTCTAAAGAATGCAAGAGGTTAGGATAAATGGCATGTTGTCACATTAACTGGAGTAGAGGAGATCCCAGTCTCACATTTTGCTTCATCAAGGTTAGGTGGCGCTGCGGTGGAGTGGATACGTTACAACACCAGAGACCAGGCTTCAGTCCTAACCATGTGTGTATGGAGTCTTTACATTCTCCCTGTGACCTGCGTGGATTTTCTCCAGGCCCTCCAGTTTGCTCCCACATTCCAAACACATTGTTTGTCCAAACATTGGCTTTGGAAAAATTGTGAATTGTCCCGAGTGTGTAGGATAGTGTTGGTGTGCAGTATCGCAGGTCGGCATGGACTCCGTGGGCCGAAGGGCCTGTTTTCGCGCTGTATATCTAAAGTCTAAAATCTAAAGGTCATGTCTCTTGCAGGAAGACAGTATTTCTATCGCTAAATAAATTGGCTTGTGCTTGAGCAGTTATTGAGCTGTTTGGAATTCTAGACAAGCTAATGTCTCACTTGAAGGCCATGTGGAGTGATAATCTAACCTCAGTCTTTGGTAATTTACCTCTGTTTGTGGACTTCAGTTTTGATTTCAACACAACCAAACAAAAAATACCTTAGATTATATAGGCAGTCGAGACACTGGCTCAAAAACTTAAGGTGTTGTGTAAAATATCACCGAGCTATGAACTGATTTTGACTGAGAGAGACCAGAAGCTACAGGGAGGAAACTATGCAAGTCAAAACTGATGATATCATCTGATTAACTTTTCAGTTCGGAGAATTATACTTAGAGTGCCGCCACTGGCTAACTGGTGGATATGAATAATAAAGTATAATTATCATTCCATTATCAGGGGAGAAGTAGCCATCATTCCTAATTAGCACCAGTTTTATTTATGTCACAACTAAACAGGGGAAATGCATTAACCCATGACACTGCAGTGGAAATCTTGTTCTTGCCAAGTTCTCCAGAGTGCAAATCGTATTTGAAAATAATAAATGGTCTTTGCAAATAAATAATCAGTGTGTGGTTTATAGTCCTCTATGAAAGTTTTGAGAATCGAAATTATATTGGTCCGGTACAGTTTAGTTTAGTTTAGAGACACAGAGTGGAAACAGACCATTTAGCCCACCGAGTCTGCGCAGACCAGCAATCACCCTATCCACTTGTTCTATCCCCAACACGAGGGACAATTTACAGAATCCAATTAACCTACAAACCTGCATATCTTTGGGATGTGGGAGGAAACCGGAGCACCCGGAGAAAACCCACCTGGTCACAGAGAGAAGGTACAAACTCCGTACAGATAGCACCCCGTAGTCAGAATCAAGCCCAGGTCTCTGGCTCTGCAAAGCGGCAACTCTATCACAATGCCATTGCACATGAGACATGAGATCACTCTCTTTGCCCGTTCACCTCAATTCACTGCAGATGCTGCTACTACTCACCTACACAATAGGGGTGATTTACAGCAGCTAATTAACCTATCAACCCACAAATCATTGAGACGTTGGAGGACGCACCAAGAGAAAGTTTATGCAGTCACAAAGAGAATGCACAAACTCTAAACAGACGGCATCAGAGGTCAAGATTGAATGCGGGTCATTGGTGTTGTGAGGCTGCAGCTCGATAAGCTATGCCACAGTGTCACCCTCCGTCTAAATTGTAAACCCCTGCCATAAAAAAAGAATACAATTATGGTGTCATATTCCTGCATAGAGTAAAGATTGCAGGGGTTTTTTTCTTAAAAAAAAGAATTTAAAAAAAATCATATTTCTCAACACTGAGAATGACTGTATCATAAATACATAAAAATTAGGTGCAGGAGTAGGCCATTCGGCCCTTCGAGCCTGCACCGCCATTCAATATGATCATGGCTGATCATCCAACTCAGTATCCCCTACCTGCCTTCTCTCCACACCCCCTGATCCCCTTAGCCAGAAGGGCCACATCTAACTCCCTCTTAAATATAGCCAATGAACTGGCCTCAACTACCCTCTGTGGCAGAGAGTTCCAGAGATTCACCACTCTCTGTGTGAAAAAAGCTATGTGTATCCTTCCTCTCCTCTCTTTATTCTGCTTTTTGTAGGTAATTTTACATTGATTTACTCTCTGTGTGAAACACCATGGATTATTCAGCCTGATCAGTTCAAGAGTCACAATGATGCTTGGCCAGTTTCCCAACAGATGTCACCACACTGATTTGACTCCCTAATCCACTTCTCAATTCCTGGTCCATGGTCCTGCATATTATGGCTCTTCAATTGCTCATCCACACATTATTAAACGTGGCATGTCATCTCCAACCATTCTATCCTTTCAAGCAATGTGCTCCAGATTCTTGCTATTCACTCATTTTGCATTCTCTCTCTCAGCCTCTCCTCTAATGATTTTTCAGTGAATTGGATGCAAAAGGAACTGTATCTTGTGTAAAGCACAAAAAGCTGGAGTAACTCAACAGGTCAGGCAGCATCTTCTGGGAGACATGAACAGAATAACATTTCGAGTCGGAATCCTACTGCAGACAGAAGAAGGGTCCCGACTGAAAACAACCGCTAACCCTGTCCTCCAGAGGTTTCAACCCAAAACATCACCTACTCCTTGTCTCCAGAGATGCTGCCTGACCCGCTGTTACTCCAGCATTTCATGTCTATCTCCAGAGATACTGACTGATCCATTGAGTTACTCTAGTACTGTGTGCTCTGTCAATAGGGATTCATTGGGTAGATCATTCAAAGAGCAGGATGGCCCAAAAATGATATATCATTCTTTGGTTTAGAACAGCCTAAGAGGTTGTGGAGGCACTAGATTATAATTGCATTGTTTGAGTCAAATTCAGCATTACCAAGTGGTAAAGAAAGCCTCAAGGATGTTATTGTATGCTATTAGACCAAGTCTCAGCAATAACAACAAACGCAGATGGTTTATGTGCTGTCACCACTGTAATTGTTTCTTATCTAAAATTCCTACAGCAAGCATGAATGTACGAGTAACAATGCCAGGCTGCCATTCTGGTAATCTACTACACATACACAAATGTGCACACTAACATCTGAATATGCTGTAAGTGTTTCCTACAGCTAGTCTTCAACTAAATGTAATGCCTGACAAAGTAGTGGAAGTGGATATAAAGTCATAGACTCATAGAGTCATACAGCGTGGAAACAGGCCCTTCCCACACCGACCAACATGCCCCAGCTATACTAGTCTTTCCTGTCTGCATTTGGCCCATGCACCTCTCAATCTGTCCTACCCATGTAGCTGTCTAATTGCTTCTTAAACATTGTGATAGTCCCTGCCTTAACTACCTCCCCTGGCAGCTCGTTCCATACACACACCACCCTTTGTGTGAAAAAGTTACCCCTCAGATTTCTATTAAATCTTCTCCCCCTCAGCTTAAACCTAAGTCCTCTGGTCCTCGATTCCCCCATTCTGGGCAAGAGACTCTGTTCATTGACCCGATCTATTCCTCTCATTATCTTATACACCTCTCTATGATCACCCCTTATCCTCCTGCGCTCCAAGGAATAAAGTCCTCGAGTCCTGACAAGATCATTGTAGATCTTCTCTGTACCCTTTGCAGCTAGACGACATCTACCCTATAACATGGTGCCCAGAACTGAACACAATACTCTAAATTTAACATAATACTCTAAATAGATAATGTGTAGGCAGAGGTGTAATTTAAATTGGCATCCTTGTCAGCACAGTCATGGTAGGTCGATAGGACTGTTCCTCTGCTATGTTCTATATCATATGTTCTAAATGCCATGAGCCATGTTTTTGGATAGCCAGTGTCTGATCCAGAGAGATTAAATCCATGCAAAGAATGGCTCTGTGGCACAGTCATTGATTTGCTGCCAGACAGGACCAGAGACCTCAGTTCAATCCTGACTATGGGTGCTGTCTGTACGGAGTTTGTACGTTCTCCCCGTGACCTGCGTGGATTTTCTACGTGATCTCCAGTTTCCTCCCACACTGCAAAGACGTACAGGTTTGTAGGTTAATTAGCTTGGTACCATTGTAATTTGTCCCTAGTGTGTGTAGGATAGTGTCAGTGTGTGAGGATCGCTGGTCGGCGAGGACTCAGTGGGGATGAAGGGCCGGTTTCCGGGCTGTATCTCTAAACTAAACTAAACTAAAGTCCCCAGGCTTTGACAAACTATGCCTCAAGGATTGGTAGGGACACCAATGGAGGTAGCCACCCTTGTAATGCCTATCACAAAATCCCCACTCTCTTCATGAATACCACGGGCTTTAACACTAATTTGAATTGCAGCTGTGCTGTGACAGCCAGCATTCCACTCTGTGGCGAATGGGAGGCCACGGTAATACACAATGATGCCAAATCAGTGCTGTAGAGATTCAACAAAGCACTTTCTCCTATTTTGTTTTAGATGTGTTTTATGCCACAGGGGTGGCCTCAATGTTGCTTCCCTGCCAAAGTAAGCTGCAAGTACAAACAAAGCCAAAATAAATCAATGCGGAGGCTCGCAGAGTGACGGTAAATTGCCCGCCATGCTGCTTCCTCTCGGTCAGAGCTTGATGGGAAGGAGGGAACCTTATAATTAACACTCCATTTTGGAATTGCATTTGGCTAACACTGTTAGAATACTCTCCACGACATGGAAAATTTTCAAGGCCTATGTTTGACACTCACGTGCTGTAACTCCGTTGTGGGAGAACTGAAGGAAGAAGGAATTAGAAAGAAGAAGGAAGAAGGAACATGGAAGAAGACCTGAAAATGATAGATAATTGAAGAGAAACTCGGTCTGCAAATCGAAAATTTAAAGAGGCGACACTGTGACGTGAACACGGAGTTCTGGCTTTTGCCCAGCGACTCCTCATTAATAAGGAAGTGCTGTCACATATTGCTTGAGAGTATTTTGCAGCTTCTTCAGAAATAATTGCTGCAACAATACAAACTGAATGTCAAGGGACAGTCGGTAAATTATCTCTGATAACGTTCCTCATGCAGATCTGTCTCCACTTCCTCCTAGCTGAGACTGCAGAAACAGCATTGGATTTCCGGCTCAGTAGTTCCCAGGCAGATGGATCTATAGATGGGCACAAAATGCTGGAGTAACTCAGCGGGTCAGGCAGCATTTCTGGAGAAAAGGAATAAGGACGTTTCGGTTCTAAATCTGAACCGACGGGTCTGAAGAAGGGTCTCGACCCGAAACGTCACTTATTCCTTTTCTCCGGAGATGCTGCCTGACCCGCTGAACATCTCGAGTCTATCTTTGGTGTAATCCAGCAGCTGCAGTTCCTTGATACCTCCATGCATTCAATAAATCTGAAGATGTTGCTGTCATTCAGGATAGATACTGTGAACGCACAGTAGTGGAATCAATAACCAGAGGACATAAGTTTAAGGTGAGAGGGGAACGATTTAATAAAAAACTTAGGGGCAACATTTTTCCACATATAATGTTGGTAGGTATATATAGTGAGCTGCCAGAGCAGGTATGTGAAGTAGGTGCTATAACAACATTTAAAAGACATATGGACAGGTACATGGGTCCTGTGCATGGTACAGGAAAGGTTCAGAGGAGGATATTGCCCAAATGCAGTTAGTTGGGACTAGCATAGATAGGGCTTTTTGGTTGGCATGGTCAAGTTGGGCTGAGGGGCCTGTGTCCATGTTGCATGGCACTATTCTGTGCACTCTGAAATCATAAAGTGCTGACCCTAGATGGCTAGAAATTTCGCCGTCTGATGTAAAACTAACCAAATCCACATTACTTTTTACAACAGAAGAGATTTGTGCATTGTAAAATTAATTGCAATTTGCCATGAAACGATCGTGCGTATTTTAAATGTAAACAAGAATACGTTTATTGTTTCCTTCTCTAGTTGTGTTGCCCATCATCAATAAATCATTGGGTTGGTTGTGAGGAAATTCATATTGGTACCAAATTATTATTTGAATATTTGGATAGTAGTGACTCATGTTACAAGTAATTAAAGACAATCAAGGGTAGTCATTGTCATATCAGATTCAGATTCAGATTCAGATTCAATTTTAATTGTCATTGTCAGTGTACAGTACAGAGACAACGAAATGCATTGGACAACGAAATATCCACTGGGTGGCGCCACTGTTGTGGCCGCCTCGCCAACAGTCTGTGTGTCCTTCCTACTGTTTTTATTATTTAAATATTTTCTAAAAGATTGTTTCAATGTTTCTTGGTTAGTTTATGTGGGGGGGGAGGGGGATTAGGGGGAAGCTTTTTTTTCAGTCACTTACCTCGACGGAGATGCGTTTTTCTCCATGTTTCATCTCCCCACCCCCTTTGCGGCCTAACAACGTGGAGTGGTGCGGCCTTTCCTGGAGACCAGCCCGCAGCTGCAATCCTTGACGCGGCGTGGACTTACCATCGCGGAGCCGGGGATCCTTTGCCGAGGATCGCCAGAAGAAGAGACCGCGGGGCCTTGTGGACTTTAACACCGTGAAGCCTGCGGTCTCCAGTAAGAAGTGGCTGACTCGGGAGCTCCATGCCGTGGAGTGTTCCAATCTGACCCATCGTCGGAGTTTCGAGCAACCCGACGAGATGGCTTGGACAACGGCAAGTGCGGAGGGTTCAAGGCCCCGACCACGGGTGAACAAGGAGGAAGATGACTGAACTTTATTGCCTTTCATCACAGTGAGGAATGTTGACTCCACTGTGGTGGATGTTTATGTTAAATTTATTTTATGTCTGTATTGTGTTATTTTCAGTGACAATGGTATGGCCGTATGGTAACACAAATTTCATTGTGGCTTAGCTGGTTAAGTGACAATAAACACAAACTCGAACTTGAACTTGATAATTCATAGGTCATATGTACTAGGAGGAGAATAAGGCTATTCAGCCCATCAAGTCTACTCCGCCATTCAAACATGGCTGATCTGTCTCTCCCTCCAAACCCCATTCTCCTGCCTTCTCCCCATAACCTCTGACACCCGTACTAATCCAGAATCTATCTACCTCTGCCTTCAAAATATCCACGCTGTAGACAACGCAATTCCATTCGGTGGACAGAGCACAAGTATTCAGCGAAACGGGTGACCGTATCAGACTTGGCCACTGTTTTACTGAACACTGACCCTCTGTCCACCAAGGCCGGCTTGATCCAATTGCCAATCATTTTAACTTCCCTTTCGCATTCAAATATTTTAGCCTCCGCCATTCCCAGAGTGAGGCCACACGCAAATTGGAAGATCAGCACCTTATATTTTGCCTGGCTAACTTACAACCTTATGGTATGAACATTGAATTCTCCTTAAAACATGCTCTCAACTCCCTTCACTTTTCATCACTCTCGTAGGCACATACTTCTCCCACCATCTCCCACCACCCTAGTCACTCTACTCTTTCCCCTCCTGTGTCCACTCATCTCCCATCCCCGAATCCCAAAGTTCCCTTTTATCCCCCCCTCTTTCCTCTCCCCCCTCACCCGCACCCATCCCCTTCCACCTACATCCCTTCCTCCAGCTTTAGCTTTCACTCCACCTCTTCTTCCCCAATCTGATACTCTTTTGTCTCCTTATCACCTCAGACATTTGTCACATAATGCCCCTGTCCCACTTAGGAAACCTGAACGGAAACCTCTGGAGACTTTGCGCCCCACCCAAGGTTTCCGTGCGGTTCCCGGAGGTTTTTGTCAGTCTCCCTACCTGCTTCCACTACCTGCAACCTCTGGCAACCACCTGCAACCTCCGGGAACCGCACGGAAACCTTGGGTGGGGCGCAAAGTCTCCAGAGGTTTCCGTTCAGATTTCCTAAGTGGGACGGGGGCATTACTCCACTCATTTGCAATCACCAATGCGTACCACCCCCTTACTTGTACCCACCCTAAACTAAACTAAATTAAAATCCTGGCGTTGTCATTTTTTTGTTAATAAAACTATCAACATTTTCCTGAGTTGTATGATATTTAAACCAATTCCAATATTACATGGGGCAATAGGGGACAAAATGCAGGGCTAATATTAATTAATTCCAATACTGCTGCAAACTATGTTAACGGAATAAAGAAGATTTGGTTGCTGTCAGATATGTATTTATTGCTGTTCTAATACATACATTATTCAAAGTATTCCCTGGATGTTGACAGGAAAATTAGATAGTTGGCATACAGGATATGTCATGTGTATAAATGTGGCTGAAGCTCCAACTGCGGGCTAATGATTTAACTAGCTAAGATTTGCAGGACAGGGAAGGTTTAAATTCCCTTCTGCTTCTTTCCATCAGGTCAGGTGATTATATTAATTGAAGCTTGGATTCCTGCATTTCTTGGTGTAAGTGAATGAGGCTTCCATCCCCATTCTTCAGGGAACGGGGGTTCCCCTCCCCCATCATAGATGAGGGCCGCACCAGGGTCTCTTCCATACCCCGTAACACTGCTCTCTCTCCCCATCCCCCCATTTGCAACAAGGGCACAGTCCCCCTAGTTCTCACCTTTCACCCCACTAGCCGTCACATACAACAAGTAATCCTCCGTCAGTTTCGCCACCTCCAACGTGACCCCACCACTCCCACATCTTCCCATCTCCCTCCATGTCTGCCTTCCGCAAAGACCGCTCCCTCCATAACTCCCTTGTCAATTCTTCCCTTCCCTCTCGGTCCACCCCCTCCCCGGGCACTTTCCCTTGTAACCGCAAGAGATGCTACACTTGTCGCTTTACCTTCCCCCTCGACTCCATTAAAGGATCCAAGCAGTCGTTCCAGGTGCGACAGAGGTTCACCTACATCTCCTCCAACCCCATCTATTGCATCTGCTGCTCTAGATGTCAGCTGATCTATATCGGTGAGACCAAGCGTAGACTTGGTGATTGTTTCGCCGAACACCTCCGTTTGGTCCGCAATAACCTATCTGATCTCCCGGTGGCTCAGCACTTCAACTCCCCCTCTCATTCCGAATCCGACCTCTCTGTCCTGGGCCTCCTCCATGGCCAGAGCGAGCACCACCAGAAATTGGAGGAACAGCACCTCTTATTCCGCTTGGGGAGTCTGCATCCTGGGGGCATGAACATTGAATTCTCCCAATTTTGTTAGCCCTTGCTGTCTCCTCCCCTTCCTATCTCTCCCTCAGTCCTCGGGCTCCTCCTCCTCCTCCTCCTTTTTCCTTTCTTCTCCCCGCTCCCCCCACCCTCCATCAGTCTGAAGAAGGGTTTTGGCCCGAAACGTTGCCTATTTCCTTCGCTCCATAGATGCTGCTGCACCCGCTGAGTTTCTCCAGCACTTTTGTGTACCTTCTACCAAAGTATCAGCAGTTATAAGCAAGTTAAGGACTAATATTTACACAAAAGGAATCGAAAGTTACTCTGGAATTTTTGATGAAAGCGTGACAATGGACAATTATAGAAGAAAGACACAAAAGTACTGGAGTAACTCAGCATGCCGGGCAGTATCTCTGGAAGAAAACGAACGGATGATGTTTCGGGACTGGTCCCTTCTTCAGAGAGGATTATGAACAAGGGTTCCAATACGAAACGTCATCCATCCTTTTTCTCCAGAGTTGCCAGCTGATCCGTACCAGCTTTTCACTTTCCATTGGTGGACTTGACAAAAAAACAAAACTGTAGCTGTACTCCAGCACTCTGTGCCCCCTTTTGGTACCTACCAGCATCTGCAGTTCCTTTCCACACAATGGACTGTAATGGTCATGAGAACCATGGGACAACTGGGGAAAGTTGGGACCACAGTTGTCCATCTGATCTTAATAATTGATGGGGAGGTCTATACATTCAAACACATTTTACAAGATACAAGATACAAGATACATTTAATTGTCATTTGGACCCCTTGAGGTCCAAACAAAATGCCGTTTCTGCAGCCATACATTACAAACACATAGACCCAAGACACAACATAATTTACATAAACATCCATCACATTGCTGTGATGGAAGGCCAAATAAACTTATCTCTCCACTGCACTCTTCCCCCCCCCCCCATGTCAGAGTCAAAGTCAAAGCCCCCGGCTGGCGATGGCGATTGTCCCGCGGCCATTAAAGCCACGCCGGGTGGTGCAAGGTCGCACACCGGGTCTTGGTGTTAGAGCCCCCGGTGTGCGCTCGCAGAGTCCCGCGGCCATTCCAAGCCGCGCGGGGCAGTGATGTTCCTATTAAATCTTTTCCCCCCTCAACTTAAACCTCTGTCCTCTAGTTCGCAATTCTCCTGCTCTGAGCTCTTCGACCCCGCAACTCGGGTGGGGGAAGTCGCCGTTGCGAGAGCCCTGAAAAGCGGTCTCCCTCCAGGGACCCGCGGGCTCCCGGTGCCGCCGTCCACAGACCTGCCGTTGAAGCCTCCGACTCTCCGACTCTCTTTAAATGTATTGAGGGGAGTTACTTCCGTTTCAAGCAATGAATTCCAGTCCTGTGGTGGTGGAAATGTTTCTTGCCATTGCCCCTCTCGTTCTTCCGACAAATATTTGCATCGGATTTGGTCAAAGTTCCGGTTCTCACCACTCGTTGTGTGAAAACATTACCTTTCAGGTTCCTATTAAATCTTTTCCCCCCTCAACTTAAACCTCTGTCCTCTAGTTCGCAATTCTCCTGCTCTGAGCTCGAGAATATGTGCATGTACCCGACCTATTGGTCTCATGATTTTGCTCTGCCTCTGGCGGCCTTTCCCGTGGAATGAAAACATACACCCACCCATATCTTCTTTGTAGCTTTAAAAATTAATTTTGCTCTATTTTACGCTGTCTGCACTGAATGCAGCGACACTTATGCAGGAATATTTATGTGGAAGAGGCAAAAACTGGAAAAGGGTAAAGTGAAGCTGAACATGAAGTGAAAGCCACAAAGTAGCCTGGATAAAATTAAAGGATCAGTAATAGTTTTGTTACATAACATGAGCAAGTCGATTTTTTCTCACGGGACTAAAGGCTACCCAACTGATTAAGTGTAATGAAATAAAGTACCTCAGCAGTCATGCTACATAACATGAACCAGCTGATGCCTGCTACAGAGAATCAAGTTAATAAAGTTCAGAAAATTAAGATAAAAGGCAACAAACGTCTAACAATAAGATATGCAATGTACAGGTGTTTTCAGAAGTACAGGAAGGAAATGATGTGAATAAAAAATTGTCAACTAAAGGGCGAGGTCTGCTTCGCTGAAGAGTTTTTTTTAGTCATCGACTAACTGCTGAGACATTCTATGTTGGTACACACTGCTTTACCAGGTTTTAGTGCTTATTTCTTAGTTTTGTTTCGTTTAGTTTAGTTTGGTTTGGAGATACAGCGCAGAAACAGGCCCTTCGGCCCACCGAATCCGCACCGACCAACACACACTATCACTATCCCACACACTGACACTATCCTACACACACTAGGGACAATGTATAATTTTACCAAGCTAATTAACCTTAAAAACCTGTACGTCTTTGGGGTGTGGGAGGAAATCGAAGATCTTGGAGAAAACCCATGCAGGTCACGGGGAGAACGTATGCCTGCAACGCAATTAAAGTGTGCAACGCCGGAGACCCGGGTTCAATTCTGACTATGGGTGCTGTCTGTAGTATGGATCAAATCCGGATTTAGTTTAGGCA
Source organism: Leucoraja erinaceus (assembly GCF_028641065.1). Lineage (NCBI taxonomy): Eukaryota > Metazoa > Chordata > Chondrichthyes > Rajiformes > Rajidae > Leucoraja > Leucoraja erinaceus. The sequence goes on along the minus strand of NC_073385.1, from coordinate 5,595,533 downwards.
TTGTCAGTCAATAACTCAAAACGCTGTGCCACCATGCCGCCCGGTGGCATCAGTTAATCACCAATTGTGGTCTGAACTTTATCCTCCAGGTGAGATTTGTTTTTTAGAATAAAATCTGTTTATCGGCAGCACAGCGGCAGAGTTGCTGCCTCACAGCAACAGAGGCCAGGGTTCAATCCTGTTCATGTGTGTTGCCTGTGTGGTGTTTGCACGTTGTCCCTGTGACCACATTGGTTTTCTCCGTTGCTTCGGTTTCCTCCCACATCCCAAAGGCATGCATGTTTGTACGTTCATAGTGTTCCGTAAATTGTTCCTACTGTGTATGATAGAACAAATGTATGGGTGATCGATGGTTAACATGGACTCGATGGGTCGAAGGGCCTCTAAACTAAATTGGTTGCATCTATCCCAGCCTGGAAGCCAGCATGGTGCATTAACATCTGAATAAATGCTATTTTTCTTTAGTTTAGAGATACAGCATGGAAGCAGGCCCTTCTGCCCACCGAGTCTGCACTGACCATCAATCACCCGTTCACAATAGCTCTATGTTATCCCACATTCCCAATCCATACACAGTAGGGGCAATTTATAAAAGGCTGATAAACCTCCAAACGCACAAATGTTTGGGATTTGGAAGAAAACCGGAACACCCGGAGGTAACCCACATGGCCACAGGAAGAACATGCAGACTCCACACAGAAAACACCCAAGGTCAAAAGAGAACCCGGATCCCTGGTGCTGTGGGGTCACGGCTCTGCTAGCTGCGCCACTGTACCACACATCCTAACCGGATATGTATTCCTAACGAACAACCAGGGACTGATTTTGTTGAACTACCCTGATTGGGTTGAACTACATCCAACTCCAGCATTTCCAATAGCTCTTCAGAAGAAAATATATCAAAGTGAACTCTTGAAAACATCACAGTTTGGATTTTGTTGCAATGCTAACAGTGAAACTACTGAGTGAAATTCTCATGCTTTGATCAATGAAGTCTAAGTAACTTATAAGTTCTGAGCCAAAATTATTATGTAGAAAGGAACCTTGCCCCAAATTGCAGCTTTACCATTTATTGTGTATTTCTCTTGTAAAGCATTCCAGAAAATACTGACATTTTAAATTATTTTCTTTTAAATATGGTGTGTTTAGGCATCCTGATTTTGACCTCACTCAAACATGTCTTCTGATCTTTCGTTAGAAAACTGAACGCAGTTTCTGGTTTATTGACTGTGAGTGGCTTCTTAAGCAATTACTGCAGAGACAGACTGATGGCTTCACAGTTGCTGGCTGCCAGGGATGCTACAATGCCGAGTTCAGACTAAGTAGACGACTTCAGAGGTCACGAGATCCCACTTTCCTCAGTTTCAATGATGAACCCCACTGCTCTAGTCGAGAACTGTACATTAATAAAGGTGAAATCAACGAAGAAGCTCTGAAGTAGGGTCTCGACCTAAATCGTCCCATTTTCCTTTTCCCCAGAGATGCAGCCTGTCCTGCTGAGTTACACCAGCATTTTGTGTCTACCTAACATGATCTAATGATGTCTGCACATCACAGTTGGTTTTATATTTGCCTTGTTGCTTTACAGCTAGCCATGCTTTATTTATTCCCCCTGGAAATCACACTTTAATTACTGTACCAATTAGCGATGCTTTTTAAAGCCACCTTGTGGGTGGGGGAGGGCATTTAACAGCAAACAGCAGCAAGCCGTGGCTGTGATTCTTTGGGAAGAAAAGAAATCTGGTTTAAAAAAATATTAAAATATATTTTAAAAAATCAACAACTAGTAATTTCAGGAATGTTCAGATGGTTTCATGGAAACCTTATACTGTACAACCATTCTTCATGTATTCAGGCATTTAGAAATCCCAGGCAGATATTAAATTCTGCTGACTCTCTGGTGCAGTGTACAGATGATTCTGTGTGTTGCCTGAAGGCATATTGAAGCCAAAGGTTAGAAAGCAGAAGGCACATTCCCATATGCTCTCTATTTAGATTCCTGGTCAGAATGACAGTGGTCACGACACCTCCTCACGCTGTAAGGAATAGTTTCTAGATTATTGTTCAGCTGTCATTAATGATAAAATTGCGTTAAATTATATATTGCGGACCTGACTGATCTTAGCTTCGTGATATTTTTAAGCATTACCATAGTGATATTATAGAGCTGCCGACTTGGAAGTTTAGTTTAGTTTAGTTTAATTTAGTTTAGAGATACAGCGTGGAAACAGGCCCTTTGGGCCACCAAGTCCACGCCGACTAGTGATCCCTGTACATTAACACTATCCTGCACGCTCGGGACAATTTACAGAAGCCATTCAACCTACAAACCTGCATGTCTTTGGAGTGTAGGAGGAAACTGGAGCACCCTGAGAAAAATCACGCGGGCACAGGGGGAAAGTACAAACTCTGTACAGACAGCACCCGTAGTCAGGATCGATCCCGAGCCTCTGGCGCTGTAAGGCAGTAACTCTACCGCTGCGCCACCGTGCCTCCCTATTTGTTTTCAGTTATTTATTTCAGAAGCGATAATATTTTTTGTGTCGAGGTAATTTGGATACATATTCTTGCAATCATAGGCTTATATGGTTTACCATAAAGATCAAGATGGCACTACATTTCAGCGTGATCCTGAACAGAATGCATACAAATGCTTTGATTTTACTTCGGAGTCACGTGGGTGATTCCGTGAAGAAGCCCGTCCCAGGACGCGTTGCGGCATTACGTTTCAGCAGGCCAAGCGGCAGCGCGGGAGACAGGGCTCCCGCAGAAACGAGAAAAGCTAAAGTTTAGGTAAGTACTTACCTTTACTTTACAGCCTTTGCGTCTGTTTGTTCCCTGCAGGGCATGCAAGCGGCCCCTTGGACTCCGGGAGGAGTTTTTCCGTTGTCGGGAGGGGAGGAAGACGCAACTAGGACTCACCGGCGGACCATGGTGCGGGTGCCGGTAAGCTGTCCTCAGGGGCGACATCGGCGCGGGGCTAGCACTGCGCTGGGGTTCCCCTCAGTCCTCCCTCGCCCTCAAGGACTGTCCAGGTGAGGCAGGCAGGCGGGCGGGAGGAGGCTTCCGACTTTTGCGGAGCCGTTAAGGGGACCCACGGAGCAGTGCTGGCGTGGAGTGCGCTGCAGCCCGAGGAGAGAGAGAGAGAGGGAGAGGGAGGACCGCTAATCAGCGCCCCGCTCCCGACTCTGTACCAAGCCCGTCAGCATCAGCTGCGGGCTGGGAGGGAAATGCTGCACCTGCCCGACGAAACGACGTCTTTGGGCAGCAACAGGTGGTAGGACCGCTTAGGGGGCGGTCCACAAACCCGACACCGGGACCTAGCCAGCCCGCTAGCGCCTGAGCAACGGGCTGGATGTGTGTAAAACCCGGCGGTGGAGCCAACATCGGACTGGGAAGTCTCTCCACCCAGGAGGAGGAGAGACTGCCGCCTGAACTACAGGAGCAGCTCTTGGGCATTCCAAAGGTAAGTTTGCAGTTGTGTTTTTATTACATAGTTCAGGAACACAACGCAAAACTCGCAAAGAGGTACTGCCCCGCTCCAACTATACCAGCGGGGCAGCAACCGGCGGCAGCGTCGCTCGCAGAGCGTTTTCGCTATCCCTGAGACCGAGCCAAGCCAGTCTCGCCAGAGCCTACACGGCGGACTGGGAAAGGGGCTAGGAAGCCAAACGGCCGGTCGTCTCCGACTCGTCGGAGGGGGGGAAATGTCCACCCCAAAGCGGGGGAGAGACAGCCGCCTAAGCTGCATCCAGCAGCTATTGGAGGGGATGGTCTACCGAGAGCAGCAGCGCTCTCGGACAGACAGGACAGGCGCCCCCTCCATGGTGCTGAGTCCGGCACCTCCCTTTGCGACCTCGGACCAGGAATGGGAGGTTAGCATCGGTGACCAGGGGCAGGCTGGTCTGAGTATGGGGCAGGCGGAAGGAGACGAAAGAGAGCAGGGTGTGCAGGAAGAGCTGCTAGGGGTCGTAAGCCGATTCGTCGCTACCCCACGGGTTGGAGCACCACTGGAGCCAAGAATGGCTGCCAGCATAAACCATCTCTCCAACAAACCACTGCAGGAGAAGGTGCTCGCCCAAGTGCTTGAGGAGCACACAGCCCCGGATAATTGTGAGGCTCTCAAGGTCAAGAGCCTCAATCCTCAAATATGGGGCAACGTGGGGGGACCGATTCGGACACAGGAGGTCAAACTACAGCGCATACTTCGCCTCCTCACGGCGGCTATAACAGCCTATGCGCGGGGAGTCGAGACCGTAGAGATGACCACTCACCAACAGGATGTCCTGGCACTCATGTGCACGACACAATATGAGTTGAATAACCTAAGAAGAGACAACATCAAGCCGGCCCTCAATCCTAAATTTGCAGGTTTATGCAAAACTCCATCAGTAGAGACCGACTCATTCTTATTTGGGAAGGACTTGAACAAACAGCTCAAAGAGATGGAGGAGGCGTCCAAGACCTTTAGCCTCATGAGGGCACCACCGGCAGTGAACATACCAAAGCTCTTCATTCCACCCAGGCGGCAGCACACCACTGTATCTACCAGTCGGCGGCCCGAACATCCGACTGGTCAAAGCTGTGGGCCGCACTATCCCCAGAGACCTTTTTTAGGTCAGGGCCTGCAGCGGACCCCCTGGAAAATGCGCCTCCCCCCAACATCGCCAGCACGTCGACAGGGAAGAACACTCAAAAAGAAAAAATCACAACCCCGCCAATAACCATGGAGGTAGGTGGGTCTGGTTTCTACCAGCAAATAGAGCGCTTTCTTGGACTATCTTGGCTTTCATATTAATTCAGTCCACGTAACTATAATGTTGCCAAGAGACAACATAGTTGAATTGGCACAAACAAGGGACAAATTAATGGTCAAACTACCAACTACTCGACAAATAACAGAGTAATTGGGGGAAAATGATACCATTTTCTGTCTACATGATTCAGATGTTAGTATCAAGAACAACATATAGGTTGTCATTGAGCATCTCATGAAGTTACCGACTGAAATAATATCAGAAAGACAGTGGTGGGGTTACCACTTACACTGGGCATTAAGTATCTAAAAATGCTCGGGTGAAATTCATGAGTTTAAGCACTTGCATGTATGGGTATAAATAGACTACACTATGGAGGTGGCCTATATTAACCATATGGCAGCATAAAGTCGGTATCATATGACAAGTTGGTCAAAACAATTTGGCAATGGTATATCCATAGAGGTATTGGACTATCAACAACTTACCTGCCTGGTAAGCAAAATACAGTGACAGACACCAGGTCACAAAAAATTAAGGACAACATCAAGTAGATGTTTTCATATAAAGTTTAACAAAACTATCAAGCTATACGATGCATTTCATTGTCTCTGTACTGCACACTGACAATGACAATTAAAATGGAATGTGAATCTGATATCGATTATTTGCATCAATGCTATATCACCAGGGGTTCGGGGATGTCCTATGTATGTCGCGGGGGGAAACCAGACCCTGGGGCAGTGGAATCCTCATATATATAATAAGTTTTCTCTGGGACAGATAGTTCCAGCAGAAAGCTTGTCAGCTATATATACTAACTTTGCTGACCTATAGGTCATGTTTGTCATTCAACTATATATTTATAATATTGATAGACAAATGCGTTCATGTCGCATTGGTGAAATTAATTCTATGTATTTTTTTCCCTTCTGCCTCACCAATCGAGAACAACGCACAGTACAAAAGGATTCTGTTTCAGAACTTACGCTATGACATGATTGTTGGAACTTGCATGGAGTTTTTCCAGTACCCAGGATTATTAACAATCGGAGCCGGGCACAAATCAACTGTGCCATGAGAAAATAAGCTCCTGAGCTGCAGATTCTGCGCAAGCCTCTGGGACTGGGATTGTTATACTGAACAATCAACACCATGTCAGCATCCTTTTGAACATTCACTGGACTACAACACTTGTCCAGCATCAACAGAAGTGCTGCAAGGATACAGGGAAAACCTACTCATCCGATACAGGTACTACAAACTGGAATTCCTGGAGAACCGTCATCACGATGAAGGATTCGGCTACAGTACCATCAACACAGCTAGAATTGCCCTGACTGTTCTTTTCAAAACAGCTACAGGACAACGGGTATGGGTTACTGGCTGGGGGTAAATTTGAAGGGTATTAAACTCTAAAACCCTAGACCAAGTACACCCATATGTTGGGATGTCACAATGGTTAACCATACTTCAGGGGATACTCACCAGCCAGAGCCCTAAACCGGAACCTTCTATGCACTAAAAACATATGTTGAAGGCACACTGAGCAGCACAGAGGGTCCAGTCACTACTCCTATTTCAACTGGACACCATGCTCACAGCTTCAGACCAGATCTCTATCATTTGTCCAGGGAATGGTCAAACCAGACCAGGAATACCTTATCCAGTCATAAAATCCGGGCTTACCCGCCAGAAAACACGGTAATGTACCAAGACCCTTTTTTACCTTACATAGACACAACCTAATTATGCGAGGGAGATGAAAAGCCTTGTGGGTTGGTCACAAAAAACCTTGTGGTCGGGTAACAAGCCTTTTTTGAAATGGCTCAAGCAGGTTAAAGCTCCTGGGATAAAATTAACATGTCAAAGTTGTCATCCCACAGGAGAAGCTTCCACGTCAACGGCAAAAGAATGGACGTACCTATAAACCACATCCTGGCTCCAGCAGAATAGTGGGGGTAAAACGTTCAGAGAAATAATTTATTATAAACTGTTGACAAAACCTGTTTTTTCATTTGCAGGAAAGATTCCAATCTGCAAATATTCAAATTAGCCAAAGGGAGCATTTAAATTTCTTCAGTGTCTATTGTAAAATACCATTGGGTTTCTATAACAGAATCATTGGTTGGTTACGATACACACTTCCTCCCTCAAAGACTTCGGCAGTGAGTGTAGTATAACTGTTACACGGTTTGCAATCACAGAGTTTTGAAATCTTCACGGAATCACTCACGTGACTCCGAAGTAAAATAGTAAGATTAAACGAGAACTTACCAGTTTGAAGTTTGATCTGTATTTTATGAGGAGTTACGATGAGGGTTTACGTGCCCTCCGCTCCCACCCTCATTACATGGATCAAACTGATAATTGATGTCTCTTTGTTCTTTACTATGTTACTTCAAATACTTGTGTCTATCTGTGATTCCACACCGCTGCTTTGAAGTATGCCGCAACGCGTCCTGGGACGGGCTTCTTCACGTAAACCCTCATCGTAACTCCTCATAAAATACAGATCAAACTTCAAACTGGTAAGTTCTCGTTTAATCTTACTATCTAACGGTATTGAGCATTCCTCAAACCAAGTGAGCTTTTGCTCACTGTGTGAAAATGGGACAACTAAAAATATCTCCATAGTGAATAACACATTAAAATGGTGCAAAAGCAAGGTGCTGCGAATGCTCAGAATCTTATATAGAAACAGAAAATGTAGGAAACCCTCAGCAGACCAGGAAGCAAGTGAGGCAGAGGGAAACATAGTTAATGTTTCGGGTTGATTACTTTTCTACAGAACCCCAAATAGACGATTTTCATGACCAAAATGTGCCATGGTAGAGTTGCTTCCCCACAGCGCCAGAGGCCTTGATTCGATCCTGACAATGGGTGCTGGCTGTACGGAGTTTGCACGTTCCCCTTGTGCCCACCTGGGTTTTCTCCAGGCGGGCACAATCTCCTCCCACATTCCAAAGACAAGCAGGTTTGTAGGTTCATTGGCTTCTATAAATTGTCCCCAGTGTGTGTAGGAGAGAGCTAGTGTACGGGGTGATTGCTGGTCGGTGCGGCCAAAATGTCTGAAGAACAGAGAATGAGAGGGAAGACTCAAGAGACTTTATTCCTTGGAGCGCAGGAGGATGAGGGGTGACACGAGGAACTGCAGATGCTTGTTTACAAAAAAGTCATGAAGTGCTGGAGTACCTCAGCAGCTCAGCCAGCATCTCTGGAAACATGGATAAGTGACATTTCGGATCGGGACCCTTCTTCAGATGATTGTTGAAGGGAGGAGAAAGCTGCATTCTCCAGTTTTAGGTAACAACCCTTTCAACTTCCCCCATCCCCTTCTATTGATATGCTTTCCCCGACTTCACAATTTACACCTCTTCTTCCTATCACACAGCCTTTAGCCTTCTCTGGCCTTCCCATCACTGACCTTTCCCCACCAGAGGACACCAGAGGACGATGACTGAACTTTGGTGCCTTCCCTCACAGTGGGAAACTTTGCTTCCGCTGTGTGGGGATGTTTACGTTAAAGACTATCGTGTTCTGTGCTCTTTTTTATTCGTATGGCTGTGTGGTGAGCACACATTTCACTGTACCAATTGGTGCATGTGACAATAAATGTCTCTTGTCTCTTGTCTTGTCTACTTGCCAATGAAAATTCGCCCACCCATCAGTATCCACCTTTCACTTGTTAAGGTTTGTCCTGCCCCCACCTCTCTTCCAGCTTTCCCCCTACGAATATATTCAGAGGGAAGAAGGATCCCAATCTGAAACGTCACTTACCACGTTCTCCTGAGATGCTGCCTGACCCGTTGAATTACTCCTACACCGTGAATATCACGAGCAAAGTGGGCCATTAAACCCGGCCCGAAACGTCCCCCATTCCTTCTATCCAGACACGCTGCCTGTCCCGTTGAGTTACTCCAGCCTTTTGTGTCTATCTTCGGGTCATTAAACTCATTGGCTTCCAACTTGGTGTTGAAAATTTCAAAAATCTAAATCATCCTTTGAAAAGATAACCATGGTCTACATTTTTTGATATGCCATTTATTGTCACTATACATGTACAATGAAATTAAAAGCTGCTCGTACTCAGTGCATACATATAATTTAGTACAAAAAACAAGAAACAGAAAACAAAACAAAAGGTGGAGGGTGGAGGGGGGATAGGTGCACAATTCTGCGGCGCTATATACATATCTATAAAGGCAAAATGGTGAAGGATGAATAGGTAGTATTCTTAGGCAGATGTTTAAAGATTATATTAAATATTTAAAAAAAAAAAAAAAAAAAAAAATTACAGTTACAATACACGTTACGGTTCCAAATTTCAGTACGTAGATAGAATAGATGGAAGTCCGGGTGTTGGGCTGTGAAGTCAGTGCATGTGTGAATTAAGAGTAGTTATGACTTTCGGAAAACAACTATTCCTGAGTCTATTTGTCCTAGATTTGATGCACCTATAGCGCCTTCCAGAGGGCAGCAGGTCGAACAGTCCAAACGCAGGATGGGAGCTGTCTTTGATGATATTCTTTGCCCTGCTAAGGCAGCGGGAGGTATAAATATCCATCAGGGAGGGGACAGGGCAACCAATGATCTTCTGTGCTGTCCTAGTTACCCTCTGATGCCTCTCCCTGTCTGCCATGGTGCAGCTGCCGTACCATGCTGTAATGCAGTATGTCAGCAGGCTCTCATGTGCTGGCTTCAAGGGCCAAAGACTTGCTGCTCATTGTCAGTGCCCGCACCAATCCCGTGTAATGAAGGAGGAACATGGGAAGGAAAGTGATGAGGCAGAGAGATTTCCAAAGGGTATTTTACAGCTCAGATACAAAGATTGAAGGGGAAGTAGATAAATTACTTTAGTTTGGTGATAGAGAGTAGGAACAGGCCCTTTGGCCCTCCGGGTCCACATCGACCAGCAATCCCAACACACTAATGCTATCCTACACACATTAGACACAATTTACAATTTTACCAATGCCAATTAGTCAGGATCAAACCCTGGTCCCTGCCGCTGTAAGGCAGCAACTTTACCACTGCGACACCACCTTATTCAAACTTTCTGCAATTCAAACTTTGATTTCCCTGCCTCTGGCTTTCAATCTACCCATAATGGCTACTGTTTATAAGCAATCTCCATCACAGTGAGGAATGGGCAATGATGGATGTTTAATATTGTCAGAATTCACAGTATAACAGCTGGAGAGAATACAATAATCTTACAGATCACTAGAACAGATATCAACATTGCGGAGGTTATGCCACCCAATTTCGTCGAGAAACAAGTTAATTTTGTCAATGGAAGCAGTGTTTCTGGAATCATAGACATGGAGTTATACAATTATACAGTGTGGAAACAAGCGATTTGACCCAACTTCCTCTTAGCGACCAACATGTCCCATCTGCACTAGTCCCACTTGCCTGGGTTTGGCCCGTATCCCTCTAAACTTGTCCTATCCATGTACCTGTCTAATTGTTTCTTAAATCTGCATGCAAAAAACGTAAGCTGTATTCCCAATTTCCGGATGGAGTATTCCCAGTCATTGGAAGAAACTGTCATTCAGAGTCAATTATTCAGGAGCATCATTGTTTGGATTGGGAAAGATCATTAGGACCTAGAAACATAGAAACATAGAAATTAGGTGCAGGAGTAGGCCATTCGGCCCTTCGAGCCTGCACCGCCATTCAATATGATCATGGCTGATCATCCAACTCAGTATCCCGTACCTGCCTTCTCTCCATACCCCCTGATCCCCTTAGCCACAAGGGCCACATCTAACTCCCTCTTAAATATAGCCAATGAACTGGCCTCAACTACCCTCTGTGGCAGAGAGTTCCAGAGATTCACCACTCTTAATTTTTAATATTCATTTTATATACGACTAAAGTAGTAGACGAGGGAGCTTGTTTTATTTCCTGTATTATTCTGGGAAGAAGAGATGTATGGAGGAGATTTACCTTGCAAACTATAGGATCTTTCTCTGTGTCTACCACAATTACTAGCTTCCTACTTGCTCGGAGGCAGCTGCAAATGTCATCACCTAACCATAGCCAGGAAGCATAGCCTGTTGCAATGATTAGCCTTCCAATATCAATGTGATTAAAATATATACCTGTGACTTGATTGCCTGGGAAACATTTGTAGATTGTACTACCAACTATATGCTGCAAGGTAATTTTAGCATCCTTCAGAGCTTCATGATACAATTGCTACGGAGATACAATATTCCAATACAATATTTTATTCCATGTTATTTGAACCTCAGTGAGGCTCAAACGAAACTCCGTTTCCACAGCCATACAAACAAAGACAAATCCTACAAGACATACAACCGATTCAATTTACACAAACATCCAGGTATGTCTCCTCCTCACTGTGATGGAAGGTAAAGTCTTTTCTCTCCCCTGCACCATTTCTCTCCCGATGTTGAAGCCCCTGGCGGGCGATGGTAAGTCCCACGGCCATTTAAGGCCACTCCGGGCGATGTACGGCCCCGCTCCAGGCCCAAAGGTCACAAAATTGGAGTCCCCAGCGGGCGCTAGAATGTCCCGCGGCCATTAAAGCCGCGCCAGGCGATGCACGGCCCCGCTCTGGGTCGTTCCAACCCCGCGACACGGGCTGGAGAAATTGCGTTCCGGGTCTCCCCCTGGACTTGCGAGCTCCCGATGTCACAGTCCACCGGACCTGCGGCTTCAGCTGGAGCTTCCGAGCTCCTGAGTCGGGGGCAGCAGCGAGCCACCACCGCTCCCCACGCTCCGAAGCCGGCCAGCCACACGATGGTGAGTCCGCAGGCTCCGCGACTGGAGCCCCCAGGTCGTTCTGGCTGGAGGCCGTTCCACGGTGCTCGGCCCCAACGACAACGGAGACCCGACAGGGTAAAGGTCGGGTCTCCCGTGCAGGGAAGAGATTTTTTAAAGTTACCCCCTCCCCACCCCCCACATATACATAGTTAAAATCAATATTAAAAAACACGAACAACTACATTTAACTAGATAAAAAATAAAAAAAAGACAGACAGGTTGGAGGGGCCGCTGCAACAGTGAATCGCGCCACGGCAAGCTACATCCGCAGGTACACAAAATTGCTGGAGAAACTCAGCGGGTGCAGCAGCATCTAGGAGCGAAGGAAATAGGCAACGTTTCGGGCCGAAACCCTTTGAAGAAGTCCGATATCTCCCCAAGCTACATCCGAAGCCCTGATTACGCAGTCTTAAAGATACATAATTCCTTAAAATTAATTTGGGGCGGCATGATGGTGCCGTGGTAGAGTTGCTGCCAGGGACTCGGGTTCGATCCTGACTAGGGGTGCTGTCTGTGCAGAGTTTGTACGTTCTCCCCGTGACCATGTGCATGTCCTCCAGGATCTCCAGTTTCCTCCCACACTCCAAATGTGTGCAGCTTTGAAGGTTAATTGACTTGATATATAAATATAAATGGTCCCTAGTGGGTTGAGGATAATGTTAACGTGCGGGGATTGCTGGTCAGTGTGGACTAGGTGGGCTGAAGGGCCTGTTTCCGTGCTGTATCTCCAAACTAAAGTGAACTATACTAAAAAGCAGGGTGGAAGAAATACATCCCTCACTTGAAAGCTTTCATTAATACATGTTTTAAATATAGCTGATCACTGACAAGACCCATATCAATCACCTAAAGTGAGCAAAGATAACAGTAGGAAGCTAAATAAATGTCTGGTGCATTCCAATGGTGCAACATTTCACAGCAACACACAATCAATTCAGTTACAGAAGTAATGCAATTAGAATATTGAAACAACAGTTCATGTATCAGAAACATTGTAATATAAGGCTCATGAAACAATTGCAATCAATCCATACCCTACAATGTTGGGCCAAAAGGTAGTCATGAGGAATTTTGTAGATATTAGATAAGATAAATTTTGTATGTTTTAGAAACTGCAGGGGATATCCAATACCAAAAGGTCCCTGACATTGAATATTTTGATAGTTATTGCAGCCATAACTGAAAGGACAACGGGAGGAATGTAGTTGCTTGCCAGACAAAACATTAGTCACATCAGTGAAACCCTCATCTCTATTGAACCCGCTTTCCCACTATTTTTTTTGTTTGAACAGCTCAGTATTCGCACAGGAAATATTTAAAAATGTGTGGAATAATGTGTCTTTTTACCGTTCAATTAACCTTAGCCCTTGAACAGAAGAAGCTGGAAACACAGAGGTTGAAGTCTTAAGGAGGGCCTTGGAGTTAATTGGGAATTACTTCAGATGGCATTTACCATCACTGTAACTGAATTGGAACCATTTTTTTCTTTCCCATTCTTAATTTAAGCCCGTGTTATGATTTCACCCGTCAGAAAGTGGAATAAGGTGGTTGCTCTTGTTTCCTCTCCCCACAAGCAGCATTCTGTTCTGTTGACCTAATCACATTACATATATTTTGGTATTCAATTATGGACTACTGCTGTCACTTAGGTAAGTTCGATTTCAAAGATTTTTGTAAGTAGCTTTCTCAACTTTGCCTTTTCGGAGTGGAATTAATTATGTATTGCAGGATAAATTTGCCAGTTTTGGTGGATTAGCCAACATAGAGAAGTTCAAAACAGATAATCATGTATCATAAAGAGACTAATTCTATCCAAGGAAAGACAGGTTTGGGACCCAGAAATAACATTGGTTTTATTTCCATTTTCTCTGCACAGATGGAAGCCATTTCGCCCCTCATGCTCATGCATGTACTGTAATGATCACAGCTTGTTTAGTTTAGTTTGTTTTAGTTTAGAGATACAGCGTTGAAACAGGCCTTTCGGCCCAGCGATCAACAATCTTTGCACACTAACACTAGTTTCATACATACACCAGGGTCAATTTACAATTATACCAAGCCAATCAATCTACAAACCTGTACAGCTTTGGAGTGTTGGAGGAAACCGGAGATCCCGGAAAAAAACCCCACGCAGGTCACGGAGAGAACGTATAACTCCATGTAGTCAGGATCGAACCCAAGTTTCTGGTGCTGTAAGGCAGCAACTCTACCATTGCGCCACCGTGCCGTTCGGCTTGTGTTTTGTCAAAAGACAAAAATCAAATTTTGCGAACAGTAAAGAACAATTAAGTTACAAATGCAAACAAGCAGGGCATAGGATGAACCTAAATCATCAGTTTAAAGTTACCTCTATCCCTGACAGAACAAACATCCCCTCCTGGAGATCTGTCCTGAACAGCAGACTAGAGGTCCATCATTATTCAATGGTCCCATCTGAGGTGTAATCTGAAACATCAATAGGCATTTGTCAATTGTAGTGAGTGATGTTAAAGTCAAGTCAAGTCAAGTTTATTTGTCACATACACATATGAGATGTGCAGTGAAATGAAAGTGGCAATGCTCGCGGACTTTTGTGCAAAAGACAAACAACAAAACAACCAAACAAACTATAAACACAATCATAACACACATATTCTTTTACATAATAAATAATGGAAGGAAAAACGTTCAGTAGAGTTAGTCCCTGGTGAGATAGGCGTTTACAGTCCGAATTGCCTCTGGGAAGAAACTCCTTCTCAGCCTCTCCGTTCTCACCGCATGGCAACGGAGGTGTTTGCCTGACCGTAGCAGCTGGAACAGTCCGTTGCAGGGGTGGAAGGGGTCTCGCATGATTTTATTTGCTCTGGAGTTGCACCTCCTGTTGTATAGTTCCTGCAGGGGGGGCGAGTGAAGTTCCACCTAAGGCTATATAATTATTTATTCTCTTTATCAAGTACCTGGACAAAGTGGATGGCCCAATGTGATTATGTATACAGTAGATTTTCTGCTGACTGGTTAGCATGCAACTAAAGCTTTTCATTGTACCTCGGTACATGTGACAATAAACTGAACTACACCAAACTAAACTGAACAGAATATAATCCTGGATGCTGATACAAAAAGTCAAGCTCCCCAATCAATGTGAACTGACAGTTGTGCAAAAGGGAGAGAGATCTGCTGTGTGGAAAATTGAATATATAAACCAGTGGAAAAATATGAAGATGTGATATTGTTGTCTGGTAAAACCAATCTTATTACCAATCCTGCAATGACCATTTAAAGTGCCTTTCCTCATTCTCTAGCCTTTTTCACCAACCTCTACACTGTATTCCCACTCTCTATCTCAAATTCTCTTGGTTCCCACTTCCTATTACACTCCAAAACCCACCACGCTACACTCTGTGTTCCCCTCTCCCCAGCCCCACCCCAACCATACTCTCTGCTCCCAGACCCACCCTCTAACATTCATGCCAAATTAATTCCATTTCAAACACTGTTTTCCAACCCCACATCCCAGCCTGCATCCCTAATTCCTATTCACCTTCATGCATTCCTCAGCATTCACTTCTTAAACCCATTCCCACATTCCTATAAATCCTCGCACTCAGCATTCCTCACCCCCACATTTCCTGTAACCATTCCCAATCCACCATTTCTCAATGCCACTTTACTTTAAACTTTAGACTTTAGAGATACAGCGTGCAAACAGGCCCATGGGCCCACCGAATCCACGCCGACCAGCGATCACCTGGTACACTAAAGGGCCTGTCCCACTATGGCAACCTAATTTGTGAGTTTAGAAGAGTTTGCGCTCGCCACAAACTCGCAGCATGGTCGACACGTGGCCCTAGGAGGTCACTGTGACTCTCCTTCATGCTTGAGAGAAGTTCCCGAATACTTGCAGCCTCAGTTTGGTCGAGGGAAATTTTTCAGCATGTTGAAAAATTTTCCGTGAGTAATAATTGGTCGGCATGCAGTGGTAGTGGGGTCGCCATGTAGTTACAGGCAGTCGAGGTAGCTGTAGGCAATCTCCTTTGCTGACCGGGCATATTAATTGGCTCATTGGAGTTTTCAGAACCAAGGAAAACTGACCGCTAATGTTAAATGCCTGCTAAACTTTATTAAAAGTTGGTTGGCTTATTAAAAGTGTCTCTACTCCTTCTCCACTCATTTTCCTCCCCTTCTCTCCCCTTCTCTCCCCTTCTCCCCAATCTGTAAAGGACTTGGGCAGCTTTCAACCCAGTGATCAAACCCATGCATCCCCCTTCCCTCCATTCCTCCCCCACCCAAGTCTGTTTGTATGCGGAGCAGAACAACAAACAGCCAACCACGCCATCTCTGGGTGCCCGCTCTACCACCCACCAAATGGAGCTCAGGGCCTGGCGGACATTGACGCAGAGACAACAACCCGGATGCTCAACACCCGGCTTGAGATCTAACTATTCCTTTGGCTTATTTATGTTTCATTCGCAAGAAGAAGACCTAGTTTTTAGCAACAATGGTCTTTTTCCCTTATCATTATTACTTTTTTGCTTATCTCTCATTCACTTGTTCTATATCTCTCTCTCTATATCACCGTTAATATCTCTCGTTTCCCTTTCCCCTCACTCTCAGTCTGAAGAAGGGTCTCGACCCGAAACGTCACCTATTCCTTTTCTCCAGAGATGCTGTCTGACCCGCTGAGTTACTCCAACCTTTTGTGTCTATCTTAGTACGAAACCTAAGATGCATAAAATGGGGCAGAGATACCGTAGAGATACCTGCGACTGAAAAGCGTTGGATCATTGGGACAAATTAAAAAATAATAGCAAGCAGAGTCGTTAGTTTAACAGTACATCTGTGACATTATCTGGAACAATATGTCGGCCCAGCATCAAAACACTGTACCACTACCTTGTTTTCATCAGCAATCTGGTCATTAACACATTGCTAATTGGTAATCCTTGCTGCAAGATGCTGCCTTGCTGCTGCTGCTCTGATTATCCAATAGCAACCACACTTCAGATGAACAATGTTAGTTCCAAAGTGCTTTCAGACATCCCAAAGCCACGAGAGGCATTATCATAGAAACATAGAAACATAGAAACTAGGTGCAGGAGTAGGCCATTCGGCCCTTCGAGCCTGCACCGCCATTCAATATGATCATGGCTGATCATCCAACTCAGTATCCCGTACCTGCCTTCTCTCCATACCCCCTGATCCCCTTAGCCACAAGGGCCACATCTAACTCCCTCTTAAATATAGCCAATGAACTGGCCTCAACTACCCTCTGTGGCAGAGAGTTCCAGAGATTCACCACTCTCTGTGTGAAAAAAGTTCTTCTCATCTCGGTTTTAAAGGATTTCCCCCTTATCCTTAAGCTGTGACCCCTTGTCCTGGACTTCCTTAACATCGGGAACAATCTTCCTGCATCTAGCCTGTCCAACCCCTTAAGAATTTTGTAAGTTTCTATAAGAAACTTAAACTTATCAATATAAATGTGAACGGAAATCTCCATTTCCATGAGAAAATGTTCTCATTTATGTTGCAGCCTTTGTTGTAGTGTACCGGCTGTGGCAGCAAACAGCCACAATAAGCTTTTTGAATCAGTAGCAGGAGAACCTGATTGTGGAAACAAGGATCTGCCGATACTGAAGTTAGACACAAAGTGCTGGAATAACTCAGAGAGTCAGAGAACATCTCTGGAGAAAATTCAATTTCCCTCCTGGGATGAATAAAGTTCTATTGTATCGTGCCGTATCGTAAAAATGATGGGTGACATTTCGGGTCGGGACCCTTCTTCGCCCTCTATGAAGGAATCTGAAGAAGGGTCCCGACGGGAAACATCACCCATCCTCTTTACCCAGAGATGCTGCCTGACCTGCTGAGTTACCCCACCACATTATGTCGATCTTCAGTATAAACCAGCATCTGCAGTTCCCTTCTGACGTTGGTTTGCGCAAAAAGACACAAAGTGCTGGAGTAACTCAGTAGGTCAGGCGGCATCTCTGGAGAATGTTACTCCAGCAATTTGCGTCTGGTGTTGATTAATGAATAATCAGTGGCCAGAGTGCATGTGCTGCCTTCCTTGTTTTCCAAATCCTGCCGTGGGATCTTTGACTTCCACCATGGGGAACAGTCAGAGATCGGCATCAAATATTTAAACAGAAAATTAGTTCCATCTCTTAACTGCATGAAAGTATTGGTTTAGCTGTCTAACATGACATTTGATAACAACACTTTTGGATAGACATACAGATATGCAGGGAATCAGGAAGAACCAGGGGCCACAGTTTAAGAATAAGGAGTAAGCCATTTAGAACAGAGATGAGGAAACACTTTTTCTCACAGAGAGTGGTGAGTCTGTGGAATTCTCTGCCTCAGAGGGCGGTGGAGGCAGGTTCTCTGGATACTTTCAAGAGAGCTAGATAGGGCTCTTAAAAATAGCGGAGTCAGGGGATATGTGAAGAAGGCAGGAACGGGGTACTGATTGGGGATGATCAGCCATGATCACATTGAATGGTGGTGCTGGCTCGAAGGGCCGAATGGCCTCCTCCTGCACCTATTGTCTATTGTCTATTGGAATGGAGGGATATGGGTTATTTGCAGGTAGCTAAGTGATGAACACAATCTGTTGGAGTACCCAATGGATCACGCATCCTCTCTGAAGGACATGGATAGATGAAGTTTCATGTCAGGACCATTTTAAAGACTGACTAGACATTTTCACACGGGAGGGCTGGTCCCCCAACGCAATATTCCGCCTCTCCACAAAATCCAATATTGGTGGCAAGTGGGGGGGTGGGGCTTTCTGGAGCCCTAGTATGGGTATTGTGGGCCAAAGGGACTGGTTTCCAGAGGGACGTTTTGGACATTTTGGGCAAAATGGATTCTTGGACATACTTCAGTCACTTACAGCTGGTGGACTCACAGTTCACTCACTCACGGCTGGTGGACTCACAGTTCACTCACTCACGGCTGGTGGACTGATCCCTCACACATACACACACACACACATCATCCATCACACACACACACCCTCCATCTCACACAGGCACTCACACACACCCTCCATCTCACCCACACACAAACACACCCTCCACCTCTCTCTCTCTCACACACACACACAACCTCCATCTCACACACACACACGCACACCCTCCATCTCTTTCTCTCTCTCTCTCACACACACCCTCCATCTCTCCCACACACACAAACACACACCCTCCATCACACACATACACACAGACACACACACCATCTCTCTCACACACTCCATCTCACACACACACTCTCTCTCCATCTCATGCACACTCACACACACCCTCCATCTCTCACACACACACACACACCCTCCATCACACTCATCCACACACCTTCCATCATACACACTCACACACACACACACACACTCCATCTCTCACACACACACAGCATCAATCTCTCTCTCACACACACACCTTCCAAATCTCACACACACTCACCCCCCATCTCACACACACACACACACACTCCATCTCACACACACTAGTACTAGTATAGATTATAATGGGATAAGGATGAGGGGAGAAAACTGGGAATGAGGAGGGGGTAGGAAAAAGCTTGGCAGGTGAAAGGCAGTTTGTGATTGGGGGGGGGGGGGGGGGGGAGATGGGTGGACAAAGGGTAGAGGCAAAACAGAGACAAAAGGGTGCAGGATATGGATTAGAGTGAGATGTGAAACCCGAGGTAGGGATAAAGGTGGAATGGGATGAGGGGAAGGGGAGGTGCAAAATGCTGGTAGAAATGGGTGCACACCCAGGTGGGGCAACGGGGGAAAAGGGATTGGGGCTATTACCTAAAATTGGAGAATTCAATGTTCATACTGAAGATAGGCACAAGATGTTGGAGTAACTCAGCAGGGCAGGCAGCATTTCTGGAGAAAAGGGATAGTGGACACTTCGAATCGGAACCCATCTTCAGACTGGTTTCACCCCGAAACGTCACATATGCCTTTTCTCCAGAGATGCTGCCTGACCTGATGAGTTAGGTTCATAAGGTCATACGAGCAGAATTAGGCCTTTGGGCTCATCAAGTCCACTCTGCCATTCAATCATGGCTGATCTATCTTTTTCCTCTCAACCCACAGTCTCCTGCCTCCCCATAACACCTGACACCCTTACTAATCAAGAATCTATCAATCTCCACCTTAAAATTATAAATTGACTTGGCCTCCGCAGCCATCTGTGGCAATGAATTCCACAGTTTGACTACCCTCTGACTCATGAAACTCCTCCTCATCTCCTTTCTAAACGTGACTGCAGCATTTTGTCTACATCTTCGGTATAGCCCAGCATTGTCAGTTCATAGAAACATAGAAATTAGGTGCAGGAGTAGGCCATTTGGCCCTTCGAGCCTGCACCGCCATTCAATATGATCATGGCTGATCATCCAACTCAGTATCCTGTACCTGCCTTCTCTCCTTACCCCCTGATCCCTTTAGCCACAAGGGCCACATCTAACTCCCTCTTCAATATAGCCAATGAACTGGCCTCAACTACCCTCTGTGGCAGAGAGTTCCACGGATTCACCACTCTCTGTGTGAAAAATGTTTTCCTCATCTCGGTCCCAAAGGATTTCCCCCTTATCCTTAAACTGTGACCCCTTGTTCTGGACTTCCCCAACATCGGGAACAATCTTCCTGCATCTAGCCTGTCCAACCCCTTAAGAATGTTGTAAGTTTCCATAAGAAACTTCCTACACTGTTCATACTGTTTAGTTGTAAGCTACCCAAGCTCATGGTTTTAACCCAACATGAGGGCTGAACCTCATTGTACCTCAATGAGGATTGACAGTGGCACCCAGAGCTCCTGATCCAGAAACAAGAGTGTCACTAAAATTGAGCCAATGAATTGCATATGTAATTATTGCAAGACTAATGCAGATGATGTTGGAATCAGATCTGATTGTGTTTTTTTTGGATAATGGTTATTATAATGGGAAAAAAGTGTCTCAATGAATTTCATCAAAGCAGATCAGCAGGATGATAAACCAAATTGGTTTCAGGAGGGCTTAAAATTGATCTCCAGCTGTTATGGAATATGTCTTTATTTGCGAAAGAAAAAGAAATGATTGCATTAAAGTACATCTCCTTCATATCCATATAGAGCCAACTAGAACCTTTTGGCACAATGTGAGCTGTTTTGCAGTAGGCAACAAGCATAATCAACTCTGATTGTGCTTTTGAATACTTCCCATTCAAATGCACTTTTTATCCTGCTGGTTCAATCTTGTTCTTAACGCAACACTGAAATGATGATAGACCCAGGAGGGATCACCTGTCAAAATAAGTTTACTAAATGTCCAATTAAAGTCTCACCTTACCAATAAGTCCCTTCTGTGCAAATCTACCATTGTGGATTGCTTTTAATTTGAATCCTTAGTTTAGATAAGAGACACAGCGTGGAAACAGGCCCTTCGGCCCATCGAGTCCAGGCCGATCAGCGATCTCGCCAATACTATTCTGCACACACCAGGGACAATTTATGACTTTTACCGAGGCCAATTAATTTATAAACCCGTACGTGTTTAGAGTGTGGGAGGAAACCGGAGCACCCGAAGAAAACCTACGCAGGTCACGGTGAGAACGTACAAATTCCATACAGACAGCACCTGCAATCAGGATATGGTATCAGTCGCTGTAAGGCAGCAACTCTATCGTACACCACTGTGCCCACATTTCTGAAGTGTTGATATAATTTATGGATCAATATAGATATGGAATTCTGAGCTCCATTCATTTCTGTTAACACACCAGGCTTAATAGATTCTATATTTGTATTGTTAAATTAGAGTGGAGGATCTTTGTCTGATGGAAATCACACACTGGTTCAGAAAGAATAAAGAGAGAGAAACTGTTCTCATTAGTGGCTAAGTTCAAAGCTCAGGAAATTTGACAATTTGGGCAAAAAGTACAAGGGGGATGTCAGGAATGACTTCTCTCTCTGCGAGTGGTTAGGATCTAAAATTCGCTGCCCACAAGGGTTGTGAACAGGGAACAACCACTGCCTTCAAAAGGGATTTGGATGGGCAGTCAAGAGAATAATCCTCACAGCTCTGGGAAAGGTTTGTGGGGAAGAGATTGACAAAATTGGCCTTCTTGCGTAATAGAGTCAATCAATCAATCAACCTTTATTGTCATCTTGCAAGCAACAGTTGCACAGTGCAAAATGAGAAGACGTTTCCCAGGGAATAGCGGAGCATCGCACATGAAATTTAAAACATTACACACATAATAACACTAAAAACAATCCAGTCTCTGATGGAACAGTAGAAATAAATAGTTAAAAGCAGGTAAAACACAACGTTAAAATACAATAAACCAATCATAAAAATGTCCGGGGCAGCTGATTTGAGTGGCCAGTGCCAGTTATTAAAGTGTCCGTGCCAGCCGCAGAATCAAGTGACTGTGAGTACAGAGTGACTGTTTAGCAGCCTCACAGCCTGTGGCAGGAAGCTGTTTAGCAGTCTTGTAGTCCGGGCTTTGATGCTTCAATATCTCTTGCCTGATGGCAGGAGATCCAGGTGTGTGTGGAGGGGGTGCAGTTTGTCCTTAGCAATTCTCTGAGCTTTTTTCAGACAGCGGCTCTGGAACAGTTCTTGTACCGAGGGTAGGGAGACGCCAATGATCCTCTCTGCTCCCCTCACTACCCTCTGCAGAGCCTTCCTGTCCAAGCAGTTGCAGTTGGAGTACCACGTATTTATGCAGTACGTGAGTACAGACTCCACCGTACCCCTGTAGAAAGTCCTGAGGATGTTGGTGGGGAGTGAGGCCTGTTTGAGTTTCCTCAGGAAGTGCAGTCGCTGATGGGCCCGTTTGACGGTCCCAGTGGTATTCCTGGACCAGGTGAGGCTGTCCGTAATTTGCACACCGAGGAACTTTATGCTCTCCACTCTCTCCACTGCAGTGCCACTGATCTTGAGGGGTTATACAGTGCAGAAACAAGGCCTTCATCCCAACTTACCATCCCAACCAAGTGCCCATCTAAGCTAATCCTATCTCCTCACATTTGACCCTCGTCTAAACCATTCCTCACCTGGCCAAATAACATTTAAATGTTGTTAATACACCCTCCACAACAACTCATCTAGCAACTTGTTCCTCTGTGAGAAAAACTTATTCCTCAGGCTCCTATTTAATTTTTTTCTCTCCCACCTTAACTCTTGGCCCTCCAGATCCTGGTTCTACATTCCTGGCAAAGGGACCTTGTGCAACCTATCTATGTCCCATCATGATTTTATACATTGCTAATAGGGTTATCACAAGAAATAGGGTTCATCTGGGTGGGATGGGGAAGTGGGGCACTTTAATAACTGATCAACTCTTCTTCCCATGTGGGTAGCTCGGTGGCACAGTGGTAGAGAGCCAGAGTGAGCTGCCTTAGAGAGCCAGAGACTTGGGGTTCGATTCTGACTTTGGGTGTGGCCTGTACGTAGTTTGTACATTCTCCCCGTGACCTGCGTAGGTTTTCTCCGGGATCTCCGGTTTCCTCCCACGCTCCAAAAACGTACTGGTTGTACGCTAATTGGCTTGGTGAAATTGTAAATTGGCCCCTGTGTTCGTAGGATAGTGTTATTGTGCGGGGGTCGCTGGACGGCTCGGACTCGATGGGCCGAAGGGCCTCTTTCCGTGCTGTACCTCTAAAGTAAACTCAATCTGAACATTCCTGGAGACTCTCTTGTTCTGCAGAGGAATGTTACTTTGCACAATGTGTGTGTTTTACAAACCAAGTATCTTTGTTAAAGTGCTGGCTATCCTCCAGTATCTTGGAGTGTTAATGAGAGAAGATACCAAGACAACTTAGGCACAGCCTGAGTCTGCTGTTCGGGCTCAACAGGAGGTAGGAGGTTTCACTCCGTTTAGGTGCTGAGAGAGTCAGTCTTTTACACCCAATTAACACTCCTCAATTAGTGAAGCAGCTTTGGTTTCATGCTGACACTAAACTTGCAGAGTGTGAATGCACTGTTGCTTTTAAAACAATCTTTATATTGACAAGAACACATAGCTTTTAGGTAGGTTTACAATGACAGAGAGAGAGAGAGGGAGAGAGAGAGGGAGAGAGAGAGGGAGAGAGAGAGTACAGGTGTCAGAGGTTATGGGGAGAAGGCAGGAGAAGGGGATTAGGATGGAGAGATAGATCAGCCATGATTAAATGGCGGAGTAAATGGGCTGAATGGCCTAATTCTACTATTCCTTATGACCTTCTGAGTTGATGCAAGAGCAATTCAATGATGCAACCCATTGAGTGATGTGAACACCTATTGCTTTTTACAAACTAAGGAAAACAGCTGCATATGCAATATAATTTTTGTAACAGCAGTAAAAATAAGGAACTGCAGATGCTGCTTTACAGAAAAAGGCACAAATTGCTGGAGTAACTTAGTGGTCAGTGGTTCCTGGAGAACATGAATACGTGACGTTTTCAGTTGGGATTCTTCTTCAGACTCTTTTTAGAGGTAATGAGGGCCTAGAAATGTTATATTTTCCTGAGAGTCAAAGAGTGATACAGTGTGGAAACAGACCCTTCAGCCCAACTTGTCCACACTGGCCAACAATGTCCCAGTTATACTAGCCCCACCTGCCCGTGCTTGGTCCATATCCCTCAAAACCTGTCCTATCCATGTACCTATCTAAATGTTTCTTAAGCAACCTCCTCTGGCAGCTTGTTCCATACACCCACCACCATTTGTGTGAAAAAGTTATCCATTAGATTCCCATTAAATATTTCCCCCTTCACCTTAAACCTATGTCCTCTGGTGTTCAATTCACCTACTCTGGGCAAGAGACTCTGTGCATCGACCCGATCTATTCCTCTCATGATTTTATACACCTCTGTATGATCACCCCTCATCCTCCTGCGCTCCAGGGAATAGAGTCCCAGCCTACTCAACCTTTCCCTAAAGCTCAGACCCTCTAGTTCTTACAAAATCCTCGTAAATCTTCTCTGTACCCTTTCCAACTTTGACAACATGTTTCCTATAAAATGGTGCCCAGAACTGAACACAATATTCTAAATGCGGTCTCACCAACATCTTATACAATTGCAACATGACCTCCCAACTTCTATACTCAATACTTGGACTGATGAAGGCCAACGTACCAAAAGCCTTTCTGACCACCATATCTACCAGACACTCGACCTGCAAGGAACCATGCACCTGCACCCCCAGATTTTGTTGCCTAATTATGGGTTTTACAATGAACTATGATTACACATCTGTTTTCATATTTCAGCTATCGGTACCTATGACAACTAAACACCCTTGATGCTTGACTTTGAATACAGGTTGTGCAGAATTGCTGAAATGCAATTATATTTACAAGAATCATAATACATACTGTACCAAATATTATATGAGTTTCTGCCAACTCTTGCCAATAGCGCTTGTGTTCCTGGACCTCACCTGCAAAATCAAGGTGACTTATTTCTCAGCGGGCCATTTAGAATTCTCATTGGGACTGCTGAACTCTAACTTTGCCGACCTATTTTAGTTTGCAAAATAATAACATTTCTGATTGGCACAAGGCATTCATAATTTCTTTCACAAAGAGCTGAAGCGTTGGGAATAGCAGTCATTGAATCATACACATTGAAAACTCCTGATGAGCAGCACTTACACACTACAATTTTGCAGAATTAACACAAATTACTTCTAATTTATTTGATGTCTTCTGAAGCAAGTTTTGTTATAATAGTTCACCGATTATATCTGTATGAAGGTTGCATGATTGCAAAAATAGCCAAATTATCACAGAACCTGCTAATGAGGGAGTTCATATTTTTGTAGTGGAGACAAGAAATAATTCCTGAAAGATTATACCGAACGACACATCAAACAGTCTAATAAACAGATTAAATAATGCACTTCAACCGATATATCCAAGTATGCAAGGTGAAGCAATACTATCAAATTAGGTCAAAGGATTAAAAAGGCCATTTATTCCAATATATTATTTGCCCCTATGCGTTGTCACTCCAAATCTATTGGGGCGGCACGTAGAGTTGCTGCCTTACTGAGCCAGAGATACGGGTTTGAGCCTATCTATGGAGGCTGTCTGTATGGAGTTTGTACGTTCTCCCCGTGACAACGTGGGTTTTCCCTGGGGGGTTCCTCCCATAATCTGCATGGAGGTTTGGTGGTAATGGTTTCTGTAATCCTTTTTAAATTTATTTTTATTTTTATTTTTTTTTTAATTTTTTTGTTTACTTTTTTTTTTAAATTTTGTATGGAGGCTTTAATTTTAACTGCTCCGGTTTCCTCCCACACACTCCATGCACGTGCAGGTTTGTAGGTTGAATGGTTTCTGTAAATTGTCCCTAGCGTTTTGTTTACGAGGTGATTTCTGGTTGGCACGGAGTTGGTGGGCTGAATGGCCTGTTTCCACACTGTGCCTCTGAACTAAACACCCTGTCCTAACCTTATTAGACCAAGCAAAATGTGTTGAATTAGTTTGTTATCTGCAGTTATGCAATTATATTAGCCAATGTTCCTCGCTCAAAATATCTTAATAATCATCATTCAAATTTATTGTTGCAAGTGTTATGTCTTGATTGATGACATTCAAGTTTGCTTCCATCATGCAGACAGTGAATACTGATATTTTTACACTACCCTGTGGGAATATTATTGTGCAAATCACGAACCTCCAAAGGGATTGGGTAAAGACACAATCAAACGGAGTTTTGTTAAGTGGTTCTATTTACAATTGAACATTTTTTGGCTGGCATAGCTCTGCTGCTAAATAGCATTGCCTTGTATAATTTTGTTATGGAGCAAGATAAGGGGAACACACAAAAAAATCACAATCTGTTATTACCCTAAAGTGGTGCAAAACCATGAATGGAAACATCGAACCACCTGGAGCTGCAAATCTGCCAAGGATGGGAGATCTGTGTACCCAGATGCAAACAGCCCCAGGGTACATTAGGAGTATATAACTGTGATATAACTGTACTACTGTCCAACCAGTACCACTGTTCGCATCTATATATCCTCTTCCAAGGCCAACAATGGACCATTGTGGGCTCATTCTTTCCTTGGTCATCGGTCGGTGCTAGCTCGGATTTGTGCTGAACATTTCTCATACCTCTAGTTTCCCTCCCCCTTCTCCCACCCCCACCTCCGATTCTCAGATTGAAGAAGGGTTTGGACCCGAAATGTCACCATTTCCTTTCCTCCAGGGGACACTGCCTGACCCGTTGAGTTACTCCAGCATTTTATGTCCATCGTTCTTATAGCTGTACTAACCTATCTCTTTACGTTCTTGTGAATTTCTCGTGTATCGTTAACCGTAAGGTGTAGGAGCTGCCATGCCATATATGCACAGAACATAATAGTGAAGACAAAAAGCCTCCCCATCGTGCTATCATGACTACATAACACATTTGGTGCAAATTGGCAATTAAAAGTCAGTGGCACACAGCCACCAAGTGAAATAGTTATTAACTTTTTATAGATCAAGAAAATCATTGAGGTGCTAAACATTCTTTCTGCTTATTCCCACTCCATCACTATTGTTATCTTCATATAACATTTATATAACGGAATATTAACGTTTTGGGCCATTTCCGTTTTTTACTGCAGGTTTCCAGGGTAACGACATTTTTGGTGCTGCACGCGATTCTCCAGTAACAAGAAAATGCAACTGCAATAAAGATCATATGTTAAAGGAATTGCAGTGTAGTGGCTGTGTTGCAGCCCAAACGAACCAGAGGCTGAGACCAAAAGTGCTACAGCGAAGCGATTTATCTGCAGATGACCGAAGAAATCTGACTTTCTTTTAATGTCTGGTATCATTAATGGTGATCGTAAGTTACTCATAGAGACATACAGCGTGGAATCAGGTTCTTCGCCCCTACTTGCCCACACATGTCCCAGCTACACTTGTTCCTCCTGCCTGCGTTTGGTCCATATCCCTCCAAACCTGTCCTATCCATGTACCTGTCCAACTGTTTCTTACAAGATGGGATATTCCCTGCCTCAATCACCTCCTCTGCCCACCACCCTATGTGTGATATATTGATATATTGTTTGCCTATGTATGACCATACCCAAAACAATGTTGTTTGCTCTTAAATTCCCTCTAAAAAAACCCAGAAAGGATTCAGTTCAAGCCCATTTGGAAATTGATATTGCTTTTTCCATGAATGCAAATCCTTTAAAATATATATTTTTAACTTGCTCTAGTTGGCATACGTCACAGACAACTGTGGAGGCCAAGTCATTGGGTATGTTTAAGCCACAGATTGACGGATTCTTGATTAACGATTGTGTCAGGGGTTAAGGGGAGAAGGCAGGAGAATGGGGTTGAGAGGCAAAGATAGATTGGCCATGATTGAATGGCGGAGTAGATTTGATGGGCCGAATGGCCTAATTCTGCTCCTATAACTTATATTCTATTGCTTGGACTGAATTAAAAAAAACAAACGTGAAGCAACTCTGAAAAATATTCATGTAGTGAAAGAATAATGTTATCACTAATGAACAGATTAGCTTTGTGATGGAGTTGGGTTGACATCATCATATTGCATTATTACCCCATCAATAGGCACCTTTATGGATAATTTAGAATGACAAAAAAAAGGCTCCCATCCCTTTTGATCGGGACACTGGCATCAGTATTTGCTGATTTGATGCCTGCTGATAAAAAGATGGCCAGGTTCATCGATAAATAACTCTTGCCACAAATTGTCCAGAATGAATGTGACTTGTGTACATTCCACGACCAAGAATGAGACACACCCAAAATTAATCAAAATATGAAGGTTGGTTACAAATTCTAGTACAAATGTAGGATCTTTAAACTGCATCTTCTGAACGAAGGTCTGTGTCTTTGTCCTTGAACCATGTATTTGGTTCTGGACTAATTACTTTTCCAAATTGCAGTCCAGTATTTGACATGGAAATGGCAATCAAATTATTGCCAGATGAAGGCATCACCATGAGAAACTGATGGCCTTTTCCCTAGTAATCTTGTTGGTGTAGTTTAGTTTAGTATAGAGATAAAATGTGGAAGCAGGCACTTCGACCCACTGAGTCTACGCTGACCAACAATCCTTATGCTTTTGAAGTGTAATGGTAATAAGCAAAGTCTCCTTAGGAAGATTGCATTAAATATTTAAAGGGCTTTCAGAAACATGTTCCTTTTCTGCAGAATATTCTGCTGTAGCTTTAATTACAGTCAAAAGCCAAAGGCAGGACAGCTAATGACATCTGCTTAAATAACATGATAGAAATTCTCCGTCGGTTCATTCGCAAACTCATTAGCAAACAGAACAGGAGCTGTGAGAAGTGAAAACAGGTAGCAGCAGTCAGACAGGTCCACGTGGGGTTAACGGCACAATTCATCAGAAGGCTTGGGTCTGATTCCCATATCCTGATGAGAAGGTTGATCTCAGTCAGGTAGCAATAAATCCTACAAATTGGCCTGAGTAGCCTCGGGCTGGTGAGGAGAAAACCAGTTGGAGATCCCATCCTTAATTGCTACACTGTGACCTCTTTGAGCGAGGTTGGGACTGGGATAAGCAACGCCACTTCGAATGAACGGAGTGCGCTGCCAATTACATTAACGTGGACAAAACCGAAGCCTGTAGGAGGTGAAGTGAAAAGGTAAAAGCAATTTCCAATATTTGCAACGATAAATTATGTAATTCATAATAAATCTAAGCTCTCCTAAATGGTGCACAGCCATTGGGATGCGCATGTTGACACTATTACATTGGCACTGCGTCAACTTGTGGGAACGCCCAGCTTAAGAACATTGTTGGAGCACTACAACCACACGGACAGCAGTGGTTTAGTTTAGCTTAGTTTAGTTTAGGGATGCACACAGTATCTTGCCCAGAGCAGGGGAATCGAGGGCCAGAGGACATAAGTTCAAGGTGAAGGGGAAAAGTTATAATTGGAATCTGAGGGGTAACTTTTTCACACAAAAGGTAGTGGGTGTATGGAACAAGGTGCCAGCGGAGGTAGACAAAAATGCTGGAGAAACTCAGCATCTAAGGAGCAAAGGAAATAGGCAATGTTTCGGGTCGAAACCATATAATAACCATATAACAATTACAGCACGGAAACAGGCCATCTCGGCCCTACAAGTCCATGCCGAACACATTTTTTTTTCCCCTTAGTCCCACCTGCCTGCACTCGTACCATAACCCTCCATTCCCTTCTCATCCATATGCCTATCCAATTTATTTTTAAATGATACCAATGAACCTGCCTCCACCACTTCCACTGGGAGCTCATTCCACACCGCCACCACTCTCTGCGTAAAGAAGTTCCCCCTCATATTACCCCTAAACTTCTGTCCCTTAATTCTGAAGTCAAACCCTTCTTCAGACTGATGTGAAGGTGGGGGGGGGGGGGGGGGGGGGGGGGGGGGGGGGGGGGCGTGGGAAGAAGAAAGGAAGAGGTGGAGCCAGTGTGCAGAGGGAGAGCTGGGAAGGGGAGGAGAAAGTAGGGACTA
The DNA here is from genome assembly GCF_028641065.1 of Leucoraja erinaceus. Lineage (NCBI taxonomy): Eukaryota > Metazoa > Chordata > Chondrichthyes > Rajiformes > Rajidae > Leucoraja > Leucoraja erinaceus. Next base: position 5,565,515 of record NC_073385.1, on the reverse strand, counting down.
CTTGAAACTAGAGTGGTCAATGTTCACTGGGGTGCAAACTGCCCAAGTGAAATATGAGATGCTGCTCCTCTAATTTACAGTGGTCCTCACTCTGGCCATGGAGGAGGCCCAGGACAGAAAGGTCAGATTCGGAATGGGAGGGGCAGTTGAAGTGCTGAGCCACCGGGAGATCAGGTTGGTTATTGCGGACTGAGCGGAGGTGTTCGGCGAAGCGATCGCCAAGCCTACGCTTGGTCTCACCGATGTAGATCAGCTGACATCTAGAGCAGCGGATGCAGTAGATGAGGTTGGCGGAGGTGCAGGTGAACCTCTGCCGCACCTGGAATGACTGCTTGGGTCCTTGAATGGAGTCAAGGGGGGAGGTAAAGCGACAAGTGTAGCATTTCCTGCGGTTGCAAGGGAAATTGCCCAGAGAGGTGGTGGTACGGGTGGGAAGGGACGAATTGACCAGAGAGTTACGGAGGGACGGTCAGGGGAGGAAAGCAGACGGGGGGGAGGGGGAGATGGGAAGATGTGGTAAGTGGTGTGATCACGTTGGAGGTGGCAAAAGTAGTTGGGACATGTTGGCCGGTGAGGGCAAGTTGGGCCGAAGGGCCTGTTCCCACACTGTATCACTCTAAATGCGTGGAAACAGGCCCTTTGGCCACCAGAGTCCGCACCGATCAGAGATCCCCACACACTGACACTATCCTACACACACTATGGACATCTCGTATGTGTATGTGACAAATAAACTTGACTTGACTTGACAGTTTTACAGTGATACCAAGCCAATTAACCTACAAACCTGCACGCCTTTGGAGAGTGGGAGGAAACGGAAGTTCTCGGAGAAAACCTAAGCAGTTCATGGGGAAAACGTACTAATTCCATACAGACAGGCACCCATACACCCAGAGAACCCAGGTCTCCGGCGCTGTAAGGCAGCAACTCTACCGCTGCGCAACCAGACGTCAGACTGAAATGTGCAATCGATGTTTATCCTGGCTTACCAGAAAGCAACACCCACCATTTCAAAGCTAAATTATTCATTATTTTTCTATTTGTAAAAAAAAACAATTACGGCCTGACTTGGATGTAATTAGGAAACAATACACAGCAGATAAAAAATAACAACGCCCCATAAATTATGTGATCTATTTTTCAGCTCATAGGGAAATTCCCAGGCGCTTTCCCTTGCACATTTACTTTACATTATGCACAATTAACACCGGTAAAGAGAGTGAGACCACGAAAGAGCAAAAACAATTAGAGATAGCAGAATCCTCATCCGCCCCTCCTGAGAGCAATTACTCCATTTCATGTCCGGGAGACTGTCTGTTCCAGCAAAGGTGAACTCAGGCTAAAGTGACAGATCAAAGTTATTAAAATCCTCTGAATATATTGCCACAGGCATGGACACCTGTAGTGAAGAACTCAAGGGTCCGTGTGGTATCGGTCCAGCTATGTATCGGTGGTGTCCAAATGCACACCAGTCGCAAGGCACTGGCTGCGGGTTCCAAAAATGCAGGCGGCAAACATATCGTAGGTTGTCAATGATCTCACAGTCAGTGAAAGGCAAAAGGAAACGTCAGTGATCCTCACTGATACTTTTAAAACACAGACAGACTGTCTGGCTGCAAAATAAAGACGGTCTCATCTGGCCTCGAAGGAGATTTATGTAAACAGAATTATTCAAAGTCAACATTGCAGGATGGAGGGGGAGTATGAAAGTTTTATGAAAGGGGGGCACACTGGCACAGATGGTGTAGGTAAGCTCATGGTTCAGTCATTTGCTAATTATCTGGAGATCTGGATTATTGATCTGGTAGACATAGGTTGGAATCTCATCACAGCACCTGGTGAATATGAATTAGTATCATTTATGGTGTCTGTGAAGCTACATGGGGAGGCATAGTGGTCCAGCTGGTTGAGCCACTGCTTCACAGCGCCAGAAACTCGAGTTCAATCCTGACCTCAGGTTCTGTCTGCATGAAATTTGCCCAATCTCCCTGCGACAGCATTGGTTTCCACCGGGTGCTCCAGTTTCCTTCCACATCCCAAAGGCATGCGGTTAATTGGCTTCTGTAAATTGCCTCTAGTCTGTAAGAAGTGAATGAGAGAGTACGATAACTTAGAACTGGTGTGAATATATGATCGATGATCGGCGTGGACTCGGTGGTCTGAAATGTGTGAGAAAGAGCTGCAGATGCTGGTTTAAACTGAAGAAAGACACAAAAAGCTGGAGTAACTCAGCGGGACAGGCAGCACCTCTGGAGAGAAGGAATGGGTGACATTCCAGGTCGAGACCCTTCTTCAGACGGTGGGCTGAAGTGCTTGTTTCCATACTGTATCTTCAAACTAATCTACCACATTGATACTAGAAACTCAATTTGTTTCATCAATATCTTTCAAGAGGACTATCTGCTTTCTTTACTCAAGAGTCGCCTAATTGAAACATCAAGCCATGTGTTTGGCCCATCAAGCATTCATTCAGGGGATAATTAGTGATGAACAATAATTGCAACGCTTGTCAGCAGCAGAAACATCCTATGAACAAGTAAGAAAATAAACCATATAACCATATAACAATTACAGCACGGAAACAGGCCAGCTCGGCTCTACAAGTCTGTGCCAAACACTTATTCTCCCCTAGACCCATCTACCTGCACTCAGACCATAACCCTTCATTCCTTTCCCATCCATATACCTGTCCAATTTATTTTTAAATGATAAAATCGAACCTGCCTCCACCACTTCGACTGGAAGCTCATTCCACACAACCTGAATTTTGCAGCAGTTTAGTTTAGTTCAGTTTAGTTTAGATATACAGCATGGAAGCAGCACCTTTGGCCCACCGATTCCACGCCGCACTAGACCACCGATCTCGTGCACTAACACTATCCCACACTCGGGACAATTTACAATCTTTACCGAAGACGATTAACCTAAAAACATGTACGGCTTTGGAGCGGGGGAAGAAACCAGAGTAGCAAGGGAAACCCGCACAGGCAGGGGGGGCGGAAAACCCGGGGGGGCCAGAGGGGACACGTCCCCCCCCATGTTTTGAGAGGAGGGGGACATCCCCCCCCCAAGTTGTTGTGATCCCGATTTTAAAATCTCCGCTTTTAGTGCTGGATTGAGCCGCCGAAGCCTCGTGCGCGCGTGTGTGAGTGTGCACATGCGCGCGTGGCTGCCAAAATATTCTTCTCCGTCCCCTCCATGTTTTGATAGCGAGTTCCGCTCTTGGTCACAGGAAGAACGCACACACTCCGTACAGACAAGCACCCGTAGTCACGATCGAACCTGGGTCCCTGGCGCCGTAAGGCAGAAAATCTACCACTGCGCGCCATTCTAGCGCGCCAATCGTATGCCAGTCACAAGGTCATACAGCATACAAACAGGATCTTCAGCCCAACTGTCAAGTACCCATTTAAGTTAATTATATTTTATTCTTCCTTTATTTCCATCGACTATTCCCCAAATTCTGCCATTCACTTATATACTTGGGGCAGATTACAGTGAGGAATTATTTGGAGTGTGTAAGGAAACTGGAGCACTTAAGTGGAACCAATGTATTAAGGGCAGCAGAACGGCACAGCACCAGAGACCATGGTTTGATGCTGACTACAGGTGCTGTCTGTACAGAATTTGTCAGTTCTCCTTGTGACCAAGCGAGTTTTCTCTGGGTGCTCCGGTTTCCTCCCTCATCCCAAAGACGTGCCTGTTTGTAGGTTAATTGTCTTCTGTAAATTGTCCCGAGTGTGTAGAGTGGAACTAATGTACAGGTAGTTCACAAAAATGCTGGAGAAACTCAGCGGGTGCAGCAGCATCTATGGAGCGAAGGAAATAGGCAACGTTTCGGGCCGAAACCCTTGGGTTTCGGGCCGAAACGTTGCCTATTTCCTTCGCTCTATAGATGCTGCTGCACCCGCTGAGTTTCTCCAGCATTTTTGTGTACCTTCGATTTTCCAACATCTGCAGTTCCTTCTTAAACACTCTGTCTAATGTACAGGTGTTTGTTGGTCGGCGTGGACGCGATGGGCTGAATGGCCTGTGTTTCCACACTGATCTCTAAACCAGAATATAATGGAGAATATGGTGCAAGCAGACAGCATCAGTGGTCAGGATTGAACCTGCAACACTGTAACTATGTGAAAGCAGCTCAATGAACTGCACCCACTGAGACACCACTATCATCTGTAACAAATAGGTCATAAGGTCATAAGGGATAGGAGTAGAATTAGGCCATTCGGGCCATCACATCTACTCTGCCATTCAATCATGGCTCTCCCTCCTAACCCCATTCTCCTGCCTTTTCCCCATAACCTTTGACACCTGCATTAAACAAGAATCTATCTATCTCTGTCTTAAAAATATCCACTGACTTGGCCTCCACAGCATTTTGTGGCAAAAAATTACACAGCTCTGACGAAGGAAATCTCCCCTAATCTCCTTCCTAAAAGGGCGTCCTTTAAGTCTGAGGCTACAACCTCTAGACCCAGACTCTCCCACGAGTGGAAAATCCTCCACATCCAAGCCTTTCACTATTCAATGAAGACCCCTCTCATTCTTCTATAATAATAATAACTTTATTTATAAAGCACTTTAAACAACTGCAGTTGCCACAAAGTGCTGTACATGAGAACTCATGGACAAGAAGTTATTACAAACCATTAAAAACCATAAAACAAAGGACTATAAAACAGTAAAAATTAAAAAACATTAAAAGCACTAAAAACAGGAGCAATGTCTCAGCCAGTGTCGAAAGCCAGAGAATAAAAATTAGTTTTCAGGGTGGATTTGAAGATGGACAGTGAGGGGGCCTGTCTGATGTGCAATGGCAAGGTGTTCCAGAGTGCCGGAGCAGCAACAGAAAAGGCTCTATCCCCTCTGAGCTTCCGCTTAGACCTTGGTACTTTCTAAACTGAAGCGAGTACAGGCCCAGTGCCGACAAACGCTCATCATAGGTTAACCTACTAATTCCTGGGATCATTCCTGTAAATCTCCTCTGGACCCTCTCCAGAGCCAGCTCATCCTTCCTCAGATCTGGTGCCCAATATTCCAAATGCGGCCTTATAGAGTCTCAACATTACATCCCTGTTTTTGTACACAAGCTTTCTTGAAATAAATGCTAGCTTTGAGTTTGCTTTCTTCATTACCGATGAATGATATGAATGATAATAGTATTTCTATTTGTCTGTAGATTTTCAGTGGTCATTTACACTAATTAGAAAGCTAAAGCAATGCAGTTTCATCCAGAAGACTATTGGAACTTTGGTGTATATGTGGCACCCATCTTATAAAATATAAACTATTGAGTAACAGAAATCCGTTCTGACAGAATTTGCAAAACCTTACCCGAGATAGGCAATAGAATTTGCTCTCAGTAAATAAGTTAGCAAACATGAATTTTTGTTTTGTGACTCATGTACAGATTAGCATTTTATAAACTTGTAATATGGACTGCTTTCTCAAAACGCAATCGCAATCCAAGAGTCAAGTGGGTTTAATTGTCACATGTACAGAAAGAGAACAATGAAATTCTTACTTGCAACAGCAGAGCAGGTATGCAAACCCAGTACTCGATAGATGACATGATAAAAAAACACAGACAGAGGTTCAATAAGTCAAAATAAATTATATTAGTGCAAAACAACCAAAAGCCCCAGGTTCCTACTGCACACCAGACAGTTTGTAGTTTAATTGATGTTTGTAGTCTTTAATAGCATGGTGGTTGTTGGGAAGAAGCTGTTCCTGAACCTGTTAGTCATGGTTTTAAGACTCCTGTACCTTCTTCTTGATGGCAGGAGTGAAATGAGAGCATGGCCAGGGTGGTGTGAGTCCTTGATGATGGTGACTGCCCTTTTGAGGCATCGTCTCCTATAGATCACTTTGATGGTGGAGAGATCAGTACCTGTGATGGTCCAGGCAATGTCAACACTTTTTGTAATTTCCTGTGTTGCTGGGCATTTGAATTGCCAAACCAGACTGTGATGTAGTCAGTCAATATGCTCTACCATACACTTTATAACATAGGGATTGCCTGTACAGGATAAGCAATAATGTGTCTCCATAAGCAATTATATTCAACAAGGGCGGCACGGTGGCGCAGCGGTAGAGCTACTATCTTCAGGCATGTGCGTGAGTAATTACTCAGGGTAGGCAGTCAGTCGGCGTTAAAAAAAATCTTAAATCGCGCTTGTGCAGTTTGTTCTCTCCGTAAAAATAAAGAATAAAAATAAAGAGAGTAACAATTCAATTTGCCCAAGGCTTCCAAATCTCCTTCTTTCTGAATTACTGAATGGGTGGGGGGTGGAGGGTGACGGCAGGTGGAGAGATGGTGGGGAAAAATGGGAGCACACCGGGACAAGTTGAATCAGTTGTGATCTTATTGAATGACAATACCAGTTCAAGGGACCAAATGGGGGGAGAGTTCCTTTCACAGCGTGCGGTGAGTCTGGCCAGGGGTAAAGTTGCAGGGAGGGCAGGAGCGTTGAGAAGAAGGGGGTTGGGGATCATGCCAGCAACTCACTCATTTACCGCTGCCGCGGCGCTCCAGGCACGGAGCCACAGCATTGTGGCCGGGGAGGGAAGCAGCTCGGGAGGCTGTGAGTGGCTGCCGGGACCTCAGCGCCTTCTGCCAGCCCGCTCACCTCTGGCAGTGCTCTCCGTCTGAACGGTGAGGGGACCAGCTCAAAAGCAAAGATCATAGAGTGTAGCGGGTCAGTGGGCGATAGATAACAGAACAGCGGGCAGTGGACACTCCTGTGTCAATGCGAACAAGAGACCAATTGAGGTTACTCACACTGACACATGGAGTAAACTTCACCGCCCACTGTCCTGTTTTCCATCGCTCGTTGACTGGCTCCTGAGCTGGTTGCCTTGGCATGATCCCCGACCCCCTCCTTCTCAACGCTCCTGCCCTCCCGCAACTTTACCTCTGGCCAGACTCACCACATGCTGTGAAAGGAACTCTCTACCCCCTCCCCCAGCGGCACTGTCCTTTTACCGCCGCTTCTCACTTTAGACCCGCTTGCGCTGCACATGCATAGTGGGCGGCTGCGCATACGCAGTACACAGTCCACTATGCAAATTTCAGCTGTCTTCAGCTCTGCTTGAAATTGACGGCTTGAAGCAGCGTCCACGGCATGTGGGTTGCACACACTTCCCATTATTACATGTACTGCGCATGAAAGGCACGGAGAATTATGCCTACCTAAAAGATCGATCTCTTAGGTAGGCATAATTCTTCCGTGCCTTTACTATTTATATTTAATAATTTTCATTTTATAATTTTAGTCAGGGTAGGAGGCAGTGCCTACCTTGCCGACCCTGACGGCACGTGTCTGACTGCCTTACAGCAGCAAAGATCTGGGTTCGATCCTGACTACGGATGCTGTCAGATTCAGATTCAGATTCAATTTTAATTGTCATTGTCAGTGTACAGTACAGAGACAACAAAATGCATTTAGCATCTCCCTGGAAGAGCGACATAGCAAACGATTTGAATAAATAATAATAAGTGTCCGGGGGGGGGGGGGGGGTGGTGATTGGCAGTCACCGAGGTACGTTGTTGAGTAGAGTGACAGCCGCCGGAAAGAAGCTGTTCCTCGACCTGCTGGTTCGGCAACGGAGAGACCTGTAGCGCCTCCCGGATGGTAGGAGGGTAAACAGTCCATGGTTGGGGTGAGAGCAGTCCTTGGCGATGCTGAGCACCCTCCGCAGACAGTGCTTGCTTTGGACAGACTCAATGGAGGGGAGCGAGGAACCGGTGATGCGTTGGGCAATTTTCACCACCCTCTGCAATGCCTTCCGGTCGGAGACAGAGCAGTTGCCATACCATACTGTGATGCAGTTGGTAAGGATGCTCTCGATGGTGCAGCGGTAGAAGTTCACCAGGATCTGAGGAGACAGATGGACCTTCTTCAGTCTCCTCAGGAAGAACAGACACTGATGAGCCTTCTTGATCAGAGTAGAGGTATTGTGGGTCCAAGAGAGGTCATCGGAGATGTTGACTCCCAGGAACCTGAAGCTGGAAACACGTTCCACCTCCGTCCCATTAATGTGGATGGGGGTGTGCGTGCCACCTCTGGACTTCCTGAAGTCTACAATGAGCTCCTTGGTCTTCTTGGAGTTAAGGGCCAGGTTGTTGTCAGCGCACCATGCTGCTAAGTGCTGGACCTCCTCCCTGTAGGCCAGCTCATCGTTGTTGCTGATGAGGCCAATCACCGTTGTGTCATCTGCATACTTGATGATGGTGTTAGTACCATGTACAGGTGTGCAGTCATAGGTGAAGAGGGAGTAGAGGAGGGGGCTCAGCACACAGCCCTGTGGAACGCCAGTGTTCAGGGTGAGGGTTGAAGAGGTGTGCTTGTCTAACCTAACAGACTGGGGTTAGTCTGTACAGAGTTTGTACGTTCTCCCTGTGACCGTGTGGGTTTTCTCTGAGATCACCGGTTTCCTCCCTCTTACTACAAAGACTTACAGGTTTGTAGGTTAATTGGCTTGGTATAAATGCAAATTTTCGCTAGTGTGTGCAGGAGTGTTAATGTGCAGGGATCACAGGTCAGCCCTGTCTCGGTGGGTCAAAGAGCCAGTTTCCACGCTGTTTCTCTAAACTAAACTAAACTAAAATTGAATTGAGGTGTTCAGAATCTAAATCAGGAACTATTGTTGAGAATAATTAATTCATTGTATTATCAAATACAGAAAACAAATTAATGTGAAATAAAATATTAAAAATGATGCACTAATATTTTTACGAAATTCTTAATGTCCAAACACAACATGCCAAATTGAAACCATTAATTAGTATTGGAACTAGGGACACATTTATTTTCAGCACCAGAGAGTAAATAAGATGGTTAAAAATGTATGTGAACTGACTAACCTTAAATTCTCTCTCCATTGATGCCGTCTGACCTACTGAGTATTTCCTGGGAATACTGTTACTTTTTAAGAACATAGAATAATAGCACAGCATGGGAACAGGTCCTTTGGTCCAAAATGTCTGTGCCAAACATGCTGCCAAGTTAAACTAATCTTCTCTGCTTGTTTTTTGACTTCTTTTTTTGTTTGACTTCTTTTTTGTTTGACCTCCTGGTGAGGTAAGTGAACATTTACCTTGCATGTGCAGCAGCTTCAAACTGTTCAGTGCATCGCAGGTCAATTTTCACAGCAGGTACAGCTTCTGAAGGACTACGGTAATTCAGATAGCACCACTCCAGGCTTGTTCTCTCATTTAACGATGCACGTTACCATTAGTTACCATTTGCTATGGTCCAACTGATAGTTTCTTCTCCCGATATTTTAGTGGAAGCATTGTACCATATGCTTTGTCATGTAGTATTATCTAAAATTACACAATTAAAATCAAAAATATGGAGGGATTTGAAACGTTGAAATCTGCCTCCTGGCCCCAAGATAGTTTTCAAGGCAGGGTAGGCAATGAAGTGGCTGTAAAGCAACATCACAGTTGGAAGCAGCAATAACTGGGGCTAAGACACAAATGCTGCAGTAACTCAGCGGGTCAGGCAGCATCTCTGGAGAACAGGAATAGGTGATGTTTCGGGACAGAGCCCATCTTCTACCTCATACTGCTTGAGGTATCTTACATCATCTCGGGCATTACTCTATACAATTTGCACCCAGCTAATATAAATTAAAAAAGTAAAATACTGTAGATGCTGGAGATTTGAAATACATACAAATAATCAGCAGGTAAGGCAGCTTCTTTGGAGAGAGAACCAGAGATAATGCTTCAGAACCGATGGAAATTTCTGATGCAAATTCCTCGCTCTGATGCTGCGTGTCCTGCTGATTATCTGCAGCGTTTTGCACTTTTACTCTAGTCTACAGACAGCATCGATAGATTCGAGCGGCACAGTGGCGCAGCGGTAGAGGTACTGCATTACAACGCTTACAGCACCAAAGTCTCGGGTTCTATCCCGACTACGAATGCTGTCTGTACGGAGTTTGTGCGTTCTCCCCGTGATCGTGTGGGTTTTCTCTGAGATCTTCGGTTTCCTCCCACACTCCAAAGACGTACAGATTTGTAGGTTAATTAGTTTGGTGTACAGTAAGTGTAAGTTGTCCCTAGTGTGTGTTAATGTGCGGGGATCATTGGTCAGTGCGGACCTGGTGAGCTGAAGGGGCTGTTTCTGTGCTGTATCTCTAAAAACTAAACTAAACTACTGAACAATTTAAAAAAAAAATCAACCTATCTAATTGGAAGTGGGGAAGGGAGGTAGGGTGGAACAGTGTGGTACAGAGACCTTTAATACTTGATGAGGACAATGAACTACAGGGCTGTAGGGAAAAAATGGGAGAATGGATTAATTGGCAGACTCCAGCTAAGGGTCAGAACATTCCTAATAGAGGAATAGTCTTGAGATTCTATGGCCATTAGCAATCTGGAACTATTGCATGTTGTGCTTCTCCTGTTCCCTTACTTTAATCGCACCTTGGTGCAGTTTCCATGTGCTGTTTGGCTTGGAGCATTTAACATGGGATTTGGCCTGTGCCGTGCTTCAACCAGAAGCCTCAAAGGTGTCAGTGAAGCCATCAAGTATCTGTGAATTGACGACATTTCACAGTTATCCTCGCCGTATGTGGGATGATCAAAGCACAGAAGAAACACCATGACCTGGCAGGACCAGGCATTAGTGAAAAAAAAGTTCAATATTCTCATGTAGTTCTCGGATCTGAGGACTCTCCAGGAGTGAAATTGCAACAATTTTAGTCTTAGTTTTCACAATCCAAATCCCTGGAAATCATTTAGGGAACAGATACGTTCTTGATGGAGCCACAAAGCAGTAACATCCTTGCTTCGGACAGACAGGAAATTGAAGATATAATCATGTGGTGTGGGATAGATATAGTAAACAAAACCACCTCTGGACATAGAGAGTGCTTCAGTTCTGTACTTAATAATAGCTTACCCTTTAAACCAAATGATGAAAGATGCCCATGGTTTTACATCCTACATAATGCATATAAAATCTTTATTGATTTTATAGTTTCACAATCCCATGTTACTTTGCATTGTCTCTCATATTCTCTGGGCATTGACACTGAGAACATAAAAATCAATATATATTAGAATGTTGCCAATTTTTCTTTTTTTTCACCTACTAAAACGAACAATAGTTACCAGACTAAGTGGGACCCGTTGGGTCCCATGTTCACACGGGGGGGGCTGGTCCCCCAACGCAATATTCCACCTCCCCATCAATTCCAATATTGGTGCCCAGTGTGTGTGTGGGGGGGGGGGGGACACTAGTATGGGTGTTGTGGGCCAAAGGGACTGGTTTCCAGAGGGCTAGTATGGACATTATGGGCCGAATGGATTGTTGGGCTGGCAGCTCAGTCACTCAGGCCTGGTAAGACATTCTTGACATAGAGGGAGTACAGAGAAGGTTCACCAGACTGATTCCTGGGATGGCAGGACTTTCATATGAAGAAAGACTGGATAGACTTGGCTTGTACTCGCTATAATTTAGATGATTGAGGGATCTTATAGAAACTTACAAAATTCCTAAGGGGTTGGACAGGCTAGATGCAGGAAGATTGTTCCCGATGTTGGGGAAGTCCGGAACAAGGGGTCACAGTTTAAGCATAAGGGGGAAGTCTTTTAGGACCGAGATGAGAAAAACATTTTTCACACAGAGAGTGGTGAATCTGTGGAATTCTCTGCCACAGATGGTAGTTGAGGCCAGTTCATTGGCTATATTTATGAGGAAGTTAGATGTGGCCCTTGTGGCTCAAGGGATCAGGGGGTATGGAGAGAAGGCAGGTACGGGATACTGAGTTGGATGATCAGCCACGATCATATTGAATGGTGGTGCAGGCTCGAAGGGCTGAATGGCCTACTCCTGCACCTATTTTCTATGTTTCTATGTCGATGTTTCTATGGTAGGCTGGCAGCTCAGTCACTCAGGACTGGTTGGTTGCAGCTCAGTCAATCAGGGCTGGTGGGCTGGCAGTTCACTCATCATGGCTATTCATTGAAATTTCATTTCAAGCAGAGTGCAGGCCAGCACATTTGAATTCATAGCATTTCAGGCAGATTGCAAGCAACCGCATTCGATTTCATAGCATTTCAGGCAGAGTGTAGGCCACCACATTCCATTTCATAGCATCTTCTGCTCCTTCTTCTTGTGTATGGCGTGCACAGCCTAAAGTTGTAGGTCAACTTGTTCTATTTGAGATTTCATAGCATTTCAAGCCGAGTGCAGGCCACCACATTCAATTTCATAGCATTTCAAGCAGAATATAGGCCACCAAATTGTCAAACAACTCATTGCATTGTCATTAAGGGCTAACAAATCATTTATTGCAAGTACATTGCAGACTCACAGTTTAGTTGATTCACAGCTTAGAATGACAGTTGTGGCCTCTCCCTTGCGATCTTCCAGTGACTGACTCACGTCCAGGCATCTGGGGTTTTATAGTCCTGTCCCCCCACAAGGGATGTTATCTTCATCATGGTGATTGACAGGCGACAGGACCAATCAGCTGATCTCAAGATTTTTTAAACACTCATAACTTTTTTATTCTTCATCGATCGGAAAAATCCTCGGGACTGACTGAGTAAGATGGCCAAAAATCATAGCGATATATGGTAGCGTTTTTTCTAAAATCAATATAGAGCGCAGACAGGAAGTGGTCAAGATGAGACTTTTAGTTATATAGATGTCATTACTGAGAGTTAATTAATGTTCCTTCATTGCATTTTCATGGAATCATAGAATCATAGAGTGATACAGCTTGGAAACTCTTTAGTCAGAGGGTGGTGGATCTGTGGAATTATTTGCCATAGAAGGATGTTTAGGCCAAGTCAGTGGTTTTTCTTAAGGCAGAGATAGATAGATTCTTGATAAGTAGGTGTCAGAGGTTATGGAGAGAAGGCAGGAGAATGGGGTTAGGAGGGAGAGATAGATTCATCATGATTGAATGGCAGATAGACTTGATGGGCCAAATGGCCTAATTCTACTCCTATTCCTTATGCTCTTATGACCTTATGAACAGGTCCTTCGGCCCAACTTATCAACACCGGCCAACATGTCCCTGTTACACTAGTCCCACCTACCCGTGTTTGGTCCATATCCCTCCAAACCTGTCCTATCCATGTCCCAGTCTAATTGCTTCTTTAATGTTGGGACCGTCCATGCCTCAACTACCTCCTCTGGCAGCTTGTTCCATGCACCCACCACCCTTTGTGTGAAAAAGTTACCCCTTAGATTCCTATTAAATCTTTTCCCCTTCACCTTAAACCTATATCCTCTGGTCCTCGATGCACCTACTCTGGGCAAAATAATATATGCATCTATCTGCATTGGCACAGACAGGGACTGCTGTAATGTTTCTCTTAAGCCAATGTGAACAGGAAGTAACAATTCTGGGTTGCTGTGAATTGTGCACTCAGCCCAGACCATCACACAAACTAACCTCAGTCTGAAGAAGGCTCTCAAACCAAAACATCACCCATTCCTTCTCTCCAGAGACAATGCCTGTCCTACTGAGTTACTCCAGCATTTTACATAGAAGCATAGAAACATAGAAATTAGGTGCAGGAGTAGGCCATTCGGCCCTTCGAGCCTGCACCGCCATTCAATATGATCATCCAACTCAGTATCCCGTACCTGCCTTCTCTCCATACCCCCTGATCCCCTTAGCCACAAGGGCCACATCTAACTCCCTCTTAAATATAGCCAATGAACTGGCCTCAACTACCCTCTGTGGCAGAGAGTTCCAGAGATTCGCCATTCTCTGTGTGAAAAAAGTTATTCTCATCTCGGTTTTAAAGGATTTCCCCCTTATCCTTAAGCTGTGACCCCTTGTCCTGGAGTTCCCTAACATCGGGAACAATCTTCCTGCATCTAGCCTGTCCAACCCCTTAAGAATTTTGTAAGTCTCTATAAGATCCCCTCTCAATCTCCTAAATTCTAGAGAGTATAAACCAAGTTTATCCAGTCTTTCTTCATAATAGACTTCAGATAGACATTTTGTGTCTATCTGCCTTCCATTGAATCTATTTACACTCTGCAAGGCCACCAGCATAATCTAGGACGAGTCGAATCCCAGCCACTCGTCCTTCACCCCTCTTCCATTGGGCATAAGGTTTAGATGTATGAATACTGTGTCACCCAGGGCTACTGCATCCACTTATAGCCCACATTGATCACAAACAGGCAACTAACCACCCATGTATGGTAGCTTTAATTCACCAGTTATTGCATCAGTTAGAATTCGTCGAGCTGCATTGGAAAGGGAGCTGCATTCCATCTTCTGGAAGGACACAATAGGGTTGGTCTACACACAATAGGCATGTATCACAAATTTCCACTACCTTTTGATTCCAACAGGAGCGGTTCTACCAAATCAAATTGTGATTTATGCAAGTAAGCAAGGTCCTAGCAGCCTTGGTCCACACATGGGCCATTTTGTATAGATACTCCCCCATCTTCTTCTTCGTGCATATGGTGTGCTCAGCCTAAAGTTGTAGGTCAACTTGTTTGGTTTGATCTTGTTTATGCACGACGGGCTGATTGTATTAGACGACACAGGGTGGATCGCGTGAAGGTTGCAATCTCAAAAATAACACCATCAAAAAAAGATCATGGAATGATCTTCCAGTGGAAGTGGTGGAGGCAGGTTCGTTGGTATCATTTAAAAAATAAATTGGATAGGCATATGGATGAGAAGGGAATGGAGGGTTATGGTATGAGTGCAGGCAGGTGGGACTAAGGGGAAAAAAAAGTTGTTCGCACGGACTTGTAGAGCCGAGATGGCCTGTTTCCGTGCTGTAATTGTTATATGGTTATATGGTTATATCATCTGGTAATTGAACACAGTTGATGGACTTCAAGAGACACACTGCCATTAAAGTGAATGGGATATGAATAGATGTTTCTTTAGTTTTACAGAAACAGCTTGGAAATAAGCTCCTCGACACATTGAGTACATGGTGAACATCGATCACCCGTTCACAGTAGTACAACGTGATCCCATTTTCTCATCCACTACCTACATTAGGGGCAATTTTACAAAGGACAATTAACCCTCAATCCCGCATGGTTCTCATATGATGATAGTTTTGATCCTAGGCATGAATTATGTGGTAAAATGACATAAAACTGGTTAGTGGGATCTTCCAATTTGCTTATGGCTTGATTGAATTGTACACCATGTTGGGGGGGGGGGAAACGGGGGGGGGGGGGGGGGGGGGGGGGGCAGAGATGTATTTACTAATACTGCTACAATAATCGGCCTATTGTTACGCTGCTGTTTCCTTGACTACGGTCATGTGAAACGACTCTTGTACATTTAATATACCGACTATGTCTGGCAGTGAATCTCACTCTCAAATCCGTAGAGAGACACGAAAAGCTGGAGTAACTCAGCGGGTCAGACAGCATCTCTGGAGAAATGGACTAGGCGACTGCAGACTGCAGTCTGAAGAAGGGTCTTGACCCGGAATCTCGCCCATTCCTTTTCTCCAGAGATGCTGCCTGTCCCACTGAGTTACCCCAGCTTTTTGAGTCTATCTTCGGATTAAACCAGCATATGCTGTTCTTTCCTGCACCTCTCAAATCTGTGCCATTATTCAGTACTCCAATTTTTGGATTAATAATTCTGGATAATATCGTGCCTTTTGTTGGTCGTACTCCTCTACCCCACCACTGGTGCTTTAAGTGTATTTGTTTTTTTCTTTTACCCCCCGGGAGGATAAAAAATTAAATCCAGGAGTTCATCTGGAGCAGTTCTCGGATATAACAGCGAATGAAGAGAAATTGGCGGGTTATTTAGAAATTAGTCCTTAAAGAGAACGTAACTCGTTGGATAAATTAGATCGTCACTAGGCAGCACCTCCTCCCCCCCCCACCCCCCGTCCTGTCCCGACCCTCTGGGAAACTGAAGGGAGCGACAAGCCACGGATACAAATAATGTCATACACAAGAAAGGACAGATGCTGGTTGACTAAAAGTGAACACACAGTGCTGGAGTAACACAAAGACGCAGCAGAATTTTGGAAACGTCATCCCGTCACCCAACCCTTCTCTCCAGAGATGCTGCCTGTCCCGCTGAGTTAGAGTGCCCGCGGTAGACTCACGAGTCACTACGGTAAACCCACGGGCTACTACATTCTTACAACGAGTTTAAAAGATAAAATATTTTATTTTAAGAGTAAATTTGACTCGTGGAAATCTTTCAACATGTTGAAAGATTTTCACGAGTTAACAAGTTTTACGAGTACCTGCCGTTAGCGTTACGAGTTCCGACGTTCCCGCTACGTTAATTCTACGTGATTACCACGAGTTTGATTTGTTTTAAACTCGGGATCACTCGTGGGTGGACTCTCACCGTGAGACAGGAGTTTTATACTGGAGGAGTTTGGACTGTGCACAGTGTGTGATACGCTGAGGCTAAGTTCAGACCTAGAACTAGGTAAGTGATAAACACTATCTCTGTGCCATTCTGGGTCAATACTTTACATGAGAAGTGATTTGTGATGTTTCAAATAGCATTAATAAATCAAATACATTTTCTTGGTGGCATATTTCATTTGAGCATTTTTACTTCCACTTTCCTTAGCATGCTTAATGGAATAGAAACGGGGGCTGCTGTCACTCCCTTCGGGGGAATACGACCTTTTTGTTGTATCCCCCTTCTTTGCCTCCGTCTACGCTGAGGCCTAGCGGAGCCGGCGACCTCGGGACTCTGGGGGCAGCTAACAGGACTCGTCCTGGGCTCGCTCCCGGCCCAGCCCGGGATGGAACGGCACTCCCGCTGGAGTGGCCCAGCCCGAGGGAGGAACGGCACTCCCGTCGGAGTGGCCCAGCCCGAGGGAGGAACGGCACTCCCGCTGGAGTGGCCCAGCCCGAGGGTGGAACGGTACTCACGTGAGGGCGATCCGGTCCGGGGGCTGGGACGGTGCTCCGGTGGCTGGGACGACGTTCTGGCGGCGGTGTCCAGAGTCCTGGGTTCAGCCGCGGGCCGGCGGCTGCGTGTGCTGGACTGGAGGTGCGGCGGCTTCGACCACCCCGGGCCGCAGTGTTTGAACCGGCCCGTTCGCGGGGTTCGGTGAGCTGCGGGACTGTTTATACCATCGCCCGGTGGGGAATCGCCTCAGCGCAGAGGGAGAAGAGGGAAGAGACTGCAGCCCTAAGATTTTTGCCTCCACCACAGTGAGGAGGTGTTTGGAGGACTCACTGTGGTGGATGTTAATTTGTGTTTATTGTTGTTTATTATTGTATCATTGTATGTATGACTGCAGGCACGAAATTTCGTTCAGGCCGTAAGGTCTGAATGACAATAAAGGAAATTCAATTCAATTCAATTCAATTCAAAATACCTCATCTTGTCGTCAATGCTTCCATACAGGATAGAGTATCACATTGGGGAAAGTGAATGTGGACGTGCATTTAAGATAATTTATGTAAAATCTTCAAGCTGGATGGATATGTTTGTCTGGACATTTTTCAGCCTGTTAAGGCTTGGTTATTTGAAGACTCTAACTATTGTTCAACTACGCTCGAAGTTTCATATGGAACGATAGGTCTTAGACTGCAGCTAATTAAAATTACTGCATCTTTTAATTGAAATTTAACAATAACAATACACTCGTGAATTTTAGCATGTGACAAACTATGGTTGCTTATAATTGTTGCTTCATAAAATGTGATGTGAATCTTAGACCAAGCTAAAGATACTGTAAGTTTGGACTCAGATCAAAGACCTGATCCGATCTTAACTTGATGATTTTATTCATTCTGGACCAGAATTAAATTTTGCTCTTCAAAATGTGATATTTGACCCTCTTGAAATAACATGTCAGCAATAAGTCAAAGTGATCCATCAAAATAATATGGTCCTTCGGAGGTCCGGAGTCTATTGGGAGAGAATGGAGACAGTAGAGGTTTATAAAAAAGCCAAGCCTGTTCAGGCATGTTTCATTTTGTCTACTAATGGACCACCCAAACAGTACAACTTGTCACTGTTTCATCAGCTATTTTGAAGCTCTCATGTTTTTCCCCGGGATTTGGTGGAGTGTGATTGATTGAAAGACACGTCGTGGAAACAAGCCCTTTGGCCCACTGACCCCACGCCGACCATCTACCAACCATTCACAATGGTTTTACATTGTCCCACTTTCTCCACCACTCTCTGCACACTAGGGGCAATTTACAGAGGCTGATTAATACTCAAAGTCACACTTCTTTGGGATGTTTGAGGAACCCGAAGCACTCGCAGAAAACCCACGTGGTCACACGGAGAACCTGCAAACTCCACACAGGCAGCACCCGAGGTCAGGGTCAAACCCAGGTTTCAGGTGCAGCAGCTCTACTGGCTGTGCCTCTGTGCCACTCTATATATATACCTCAGATCATTGGAAATGTAAGAAGTAGAAGCAGGAAATGTCCACAGAACCATTAAGCCAGATGTGCTATTCTGCAAGAGCAATACTGATATTCACTTCTCTTTCCCAGCTAGTTTCTCATTCTCCTTTGTTCCATTTTGATCTCAGTCTTATAGATGTATGATTCAGCATTCATAACTCCCATGCATACAGAAGTCAGGATTCTTTAAATAAATATTTCATAAAGCACAAAGCAAAAAATTCCTACTGACCTCAGCCCTTGATCCGATAAACCTTCCACCTTGAGGCCATGCAGTAAACAGGAAGCGATCTTTCGACATCTGGCTTCTGGATAAAGTTACCCCGATACCCTTCCGGTGGGCGGCGCGACTCTGGTCAGCAGCGGCCTCCGCAGTCTGTCCGTGTTTTATTATTTTCTGTCTGTGTTTTTATGTAGTTTTTGTTATTTTTGTTGGGGTGTGTGTGTGGGGGGGGGGGGGGGGGGGGGGGGGGGGGGGGGGGAACCTTTTAAATCTCTCCCTGCACGGGAGACCCGACCTTTTCTCGTCGGGTTTCCGTTGTTGTTGGGGCCGCAACGAGGAGCGGCCTCCAACAGGAAGAAGACCGGGGACTCTGGTGCTACGACTCACCGTCGCCGTCGCGGGGCTGGCCGAGTCCGGAGTGGGTGGAGCGGTGGAGGAGCGCTGCTGCTGCTGCTGCTGCGGCCGGCCCGACCGGAGAGTCGAAGGCTCCAACGGCAAGTCTGTGGACGGCGGCACCGGGAGCCCGCGGGTCCCTGGAGGGAGACCGCTTTTCAGGGCTATCGCAACGGCGACTTCCCCCGCCCGAGTTGCGAGGTCGAAGAGCTCCTGGAGCGGGGTCTACAGCACTGCCCCGCGCGGCTTGGAATGGCTGCGGGACTCTGCGAGCGCACACTGGAGGCTCTAACACCAAGACCCGGTGTGCGACCTCGCACCACCCGGCGTGGCTTTAATGGCCGCGGGACAATCGCCATCGCCAGCCGGGGGCTTTGACTTTGACTCTGACATCGGGGGGGGGGGGGGGGAGAGTGCAGTGGAGAGATACGTTTTTTTGGCCTTCCATCACAGCGATGTGATGGATGTTTATGTAAATTATGTTGTGTCTTGGGTCTATGTGTTTGTAATGTATGGCTGCAGAAACGGCATTTCGTTTGGACCTCAAGGGGTCCAAATGACAATTAAATGTATCTTGTATCTTGTATCTATATGCTCTTGTTCCCACATGGACTTGTTATGGCACAAGAGGGTCAGGACAAGGGGATTGAAGCTTCCAGTTCAGCTCTGCCATAAAGTACTATTATGATTATGATTATGATAAATTAAATTACACCCACAGCTCACCTTCACTGCTAGTCCTTGAACTATCTCTTTCCGAAGCCTTATCAAAGCTTATCAAGTAAAAATCTACCTAACGCTGCGTTTAACGCTTCAATTATTGCTGTATCCACAGTTTTTGCTTTATGTCAGGCAACACTTTTGAAAACCTCATCCTAGCAGTGAATTTGAAGTAATGCTAAATAATCATCAACTGGGGAGAGGCAAGGGCAGGGGCAGCGGGAGTGCAGGTGTCAGGGGTTATGGGGAGAACGGCAGGAGATGGGGTTAGTAGGGAGAGGTAGATCAGCCATGAATGAATGGTGGAGTGGACTTGATGGGCCAAATGGCCTAATTCTGCTCCTATCCCTTATGATCAACTGAACCCCAGGACAAATGAAGACCAAGGACCCGCCCGGTAGGCATGACTCACGTGCCGGGCAATGGGGACTCACCCGCAGCTAACGGAGGACCCGCCCTGTAGGCCCAACTTGCCCACTGTGGATGGAGGACCTGCGTCACAGACTGGGATCCACTAGGGAGGCCCAGCTCACCTGCTGCAGACTAGACACTCTCCCGCCCTGGATCGAGGAACCACCTGGAGACCCGGCTCACCTGTCCATAGTAGAAGGAGTTGAACGGAAGGCCGGTAAATGGACCAGCTGCGGGAGGCAGTGCATGGCCTCGATGGTGGAGTGGGCTGTTGGAGGCCCGGCAAAACAGTCTGTGGATCGGCTGGACCGAGCGCCGCTCCAAGAGGCTGAGCACGGACCGGACGTGGCCTACAACGGTGCAGCAGCAGAGGAGGACACCAATGCTTACGCTCGGCCAGGCCGTGACTTGGAACTCTATAAATTGGTGCCAAACATGGCGGCACTGGCATTATATGCAAAATTAATTTCATCATGTAATGTTTAATTGCATATCTGACAATAAATATCTATTGTTATTGAGGGAATATTCACTTCCACCTGGTGTGATGAACAGCTTCCATCATCTTTATCTTTCTTTATGCATGAATGTTTAATCTTACTCTCATTAACTCCAGAAGATAATATTAGCTAAAACAAAAATAGAGAATGCAATAAAAATATTAAAGGTCACATCAAGCCTCTGAATTGAAAGAAGCAGAGTTCAGTTCAACAATTCAGTTGAGTTTTCGATTCAGGTAAGAGATCTTTGTCCTGGAATGTTAACTCTGTTCTTCATTCCCCTGATGCTCCCTGAATTGCTCAGTGCTCTCATCATTTATTTGTTTTCATTCAGGGCCAGCACTGTGCTGCAGTGGTGCATTTGCTTCAATAGACAATAGACAATAGGTGCAGGCCCTTTGGCCCTTCGAGCCAGCACCGCCATTCAATGTGATCATGGCTGATCATCCCCAATCAGTACCCCGTTCCTGCCTTCTCCCCATATCCCCTGACTCCGCTACTTTTAAGAGCCCTATCTAGCTCTCTCTTGTAAGCATCCAGAGAACCCACCTCCACCGCCCTCTGAGGCAGAGAATTCCACAGACTCACCACTCTCTGTGAGAAAACGTGTTTCCTCATCTCCGTTCTAAATGGCTTACTGTGGATCGGCTGGACCGAGCGCCGCTCCGAGTGGCTATTCTTAAACTGTGGCCCCTGGTTCTGGACTCCCCCAACATTGGGAACATGTTTCCTGCCTCTAGCGTGTCCAAACCCTTAACAATCTGACATGTTTCAATAAGGTATCCTCTCATCCTTCTAAACTCCAGAGTGTACAAGCCCAGCTGCTCCATTCTCTCACCATATGACAGTCCCACCATCCCGGGAATTAAGCTTGTAAACTTCCGCTGTACTCCCTCAATAGCAAGAATGTCCTTCCTCAAATTAGGGGACCAAAACTGCACACAATACTCCAGGTGTGGTCTCACTAGGGCTCTGTACAACTGCAGAAGGACCTCTTTGCTCCTATATTCGATTCCTCTTGTTCTGTACGACGGGTAGAGCACCAAAGACGGGGGTTCAATCCCGACTATGGTTGCTGTCTGAATAGAGGTTGTATGTTCTCCCCTTGACTGCGTGGGTTTTCTCCGAGATCTTCAGTTTCCTTCCACACTCCAAAGACAATAGACAATAGACAATAGGTGCAGGAGTAGCCCATTCGGCCCTTCGTACAGGTTTGTATGTTAATTGGGATTATAAAAATGCAAATTGTCCCGAGTGTGTAGGATGATGTTATTGTGTGGGAATCACTGGTCAGAGCGGACTATGTGGGCTGAAGGGCCTGATTCTGCGCTGTATCTCTAAAATAAAAAAATTGCAATGACCTGGTCTCATAACTTGTTGTCATAAGTTATCTGACAAAGCTGTAAAGTATTGGCATACTTTATGCCAGAATATATATATAGAATCATGAAATCATGCAGCACAGATAAGGCTCTCTGGTTATTTTGGTTCTGCTAGCTTTGCGAAAGAGCTTTCCATTTAACCTTATCTCCCTCTGCTTCTCCCTATAATTATTACAACATCAATCCAATTTCCTTTTCAAATCCATTATTTCTTCCAACAAGATGTCAGATTGTCCATTTCAGATCATTACACGGCATTGCAAGAAATAATCTCCTCATTTTGCACCTCGTATTCTTTTGCAGATTTTTTTTTTCTTTTCTATCATTCTTCTTTTTTTTGCCTTTGGAAACAAGTTTGCTCCTTTTAATGTCCAATGATTTGCAGCACCTTTATTAAATTTCACCGGGGCTTTATCTGATTAGAGATAATTTGTCCCAGTTTCCCCAGTCTGATATAACTGAATGCCCTTGAACCCAGTGCCATTCCATTAACTTCATTGTCTTTCCCCCAGCTATCAGTGGAACACGCGCTTACAACCCTCTGAATTAGAGACAAGAGTTCTTCCAACTGAACCTAGACTGACATGATACAATGCACCACTGAGTAGCACTGGTAATTACTGTGAACAAGTCATTTCCCACTGTGAACAGTTGAGTACTGCTGATCATGGTGTTTCTAAGAGAAGGATTCAATCCCTTCAATAATTCTTGTATTTTCATTTAAAAGCACCAGTTAATTCTGCAAGCCCCGGGTTGCCGTTAAAAGTAAGTCAGCAGAAGTATCTCTAATAGGGCAGTACCCTAGTGTAGTGGTAGAGCTACTGCCTTACAGCGCCAGAGATCCGAGTTCGATCCTAACTACGGGTGCTGTCTTTACGGAGTTTGTATGTTCTCCCCGTGACCTGCGTGGGTTTTCCCCGAGATCTTCGGTTTCCTCCCACACTCCGAAGACATACTGGTTTGTAGGTTAATTGGCTTGGTACAAATGTCCCTAGTGTAAGGGCAGTGTTAATGTCTTTTTTTTGCCTCATTTATGGATTATGACGGTCAATATCGAAGAATTAAGGAAAAAAGTAGGCCACACAGCCCATTCAAGCTTGCTCCTTCATTCAATGAGATTATGACTAAAGGGCCTGTCCCATGATGCGAGTTGACCCAAGAGCTCTCCTGAGTTAAACGATAAAATCAAACTCGTGGTACCTCATCACGAGTATTTTTTTACTCTTGGAAATTTTTCACACTTCATGAGTTTCTTCGTTTCCCGAGTATTTGCTGTTAGCATTACGAGCCGCTACGAGACATCCACGAGCTCCGACGTACCCGCTACATACATTCTACGTACTTACCATCAGTTTGATTTTTTTAAAACTCGGGAGAGCACTTGGGCGAACTTGCATCGTGGGACAGGCCCTTTACCTGATGCTACCCTCAAATTCACATCCAAATCTATCTCCAGTAATCTTTTATCCTTTTGCTTATCAGGTACCTATCTACTTCTGCCTTGAACATATTCAAAGCATCTGCTTTCATTGCCCTTTGATGAAGGGAGTTCCAAAATCACGGATCTAGGAGTACAGGTACATAGTTCCCTGAAAATGGTGTCCCAAATAGACAGTGTGGTCAAGAAGGCTTTCGGTGCATTGCCTTCATCAGCCAGGGCAGCGATTACAGAAGTTGGGATGTTATGTTACAGTAGATGTACAACGCATTTGGACAGGTATGTGGTAAGGAAATGGTTTAGAGGAAAATGGGTCAAACACAGGCAAGTGGGACTAGTGTAAATGGGGCACGGTGGAAAGGTTCGGCCAAAGGACCTGTTTCAATGCTGTATTGCACTTCTTCTTCTTGCGTATCTCTTCTTGCGTATTTCATAGCAAAAGGATTTGAGTATAGGAGCAGGGAGGTTCTACTGCAGTTGTACAGGGTCTTGGTGAGACCACACCTGGAGTATTGCGTACAGTTTTGGTCTCCAAATCTGAGGAAGGACATTATTGCCATAGAGGGAGTACAGAGAAGGTTCACCAGACTGATTCCTGGGATGTCAGGACTGTCTTATGAAGAAAGACTGGATAGACTTGGTTTATACTCTCTAGAATTTAGGAGATTGAGAGGGGATCTTATAGAAACTTACAAAATTCTTAAGGGGTTGGACAGGCTAGATGCAGGAAGATTGTTCCCAATATTGGGGAAGTCCAGGACAGGGGATCACAGCTTAAGGATAAGGGGGAAATCCTTTAAAACCGAGATGAGAAGATCTTTTTTCACACAGAGAGTGGTGAATCTCTGGAACTCTCTGCCACAGAGGGTAGTTGAGGCCAGTTCATTGGCTATATTTAAGAGGGAGTTAGATGTGGCCCTTGTGGCTAAGGGGATCAGGGGAATGGAGAGAAGGCAGGTACAGGATACTAAGTTGGATGATCAGCCATGATCATATTGAATGGCGGTGCAGGCTCGAAGGGCCGAATGGCCTACTCCTGCACCTAATTTCTATGTTTCTATGTTGCTATGTATGGCATGCACAGCCTAAAGTTGTAGGACAACTTGTTCTATTTGATCTTATTTGATTGTGCACGCCAGGTTGATTGCATTCGTTGAAACAGGACGGACCAGGTGAAGGTTGCAATCTCCCACCCTTGCATGGCACTATGACTCCATGACAATAGAGTATTGTGGTTAGTTTTGGTCACCCTGCTATAGGAAAGATGTTGTCAGCTGGAAAGTCTACAGAGAAGATTTATGATGATGTTACCTGAACTTGAGGGCCTGAGCTATAGGGAGAGTTGGGCAGACTAGGACTTTATTCCTTGGTGTGCAGGAGGCAGAAGTGTGATCTTATTGAAGTGTGGAAGATCCTGAGGGGAATAGATAGGGTCAATGCAGAGAGTCTTTAACTCAGAATCACAAATCAGAGGACATAGGTTTAAGGTGAAAGGGGAATAGACAATAGACAATAGATAATAGACAATAAGTGAAGGAGTAGGCCATTCGGCCCTTCGAGCCAGCACTGCCATTCACTGTGATCATGGCTGATCATCCCCAATCAGTACCCCGTTCCTACCTTCTCTACATATCCCCTGACTCCGCTATCTTTAAGTCTCCTAGCTAGCTCTCGCTTGAAAGCATCCAGAGAAACTGCCTCCACCACCCTCTGAGGCAGAAAATTCCACAGGCTCACAACTCTCTGTGAGAAAAAGTGTTTCCTTGTCTCCGTTCTAAATGGCTTACCCTTTATTCTTAAACTGTGGCCCCTGGTTCTGGACTCCCCCAACATCGGGAACATGTTTCCTGCCTCTAACGTGTCTAAACCCTTAACAATCTTATATGTTTCAATAAGATTCCCTCTCATCCTTCTAAACTCCAGAGTATACAAGCCCAGCCGCTCCATTCTGTCAGCATATGACAGTCCTGCCATCCCGGGAATTAACCTTGTAAACCTACGCTGCACTCCCTTGGAAAGGGTCTTGGGGGAAATCTTTGCCCTTAACGACACACAGGGATAATTTCTATCCTGAGGGGCACACTCAGGGTGGCAGGTATATGGAATGATCTGACAGAGGAGGTAGTTACGCCGGGCACTATAACATCATTTAAAACAAATATGGACAGGTATATGGATAGGAAAGATTAAGAGAGATATGGACAAATGGGAGAGAGAACAAAGGACCTGGCATGGGAGAATTGCCAAGAATTAAGGGGACCAGAAATGGAATGCTTTGTGTTAAAATGGAACACTATGTAACATTTGTCGGCGCCCTTGATGTGGTGACTCTTTGCATACCTTGGATATGCAGAACAAAGAATCTCACTGTGACATATCAGATATGATAATAAAGCATCATTCACTCATTCATCGTTCATTTATTCAAATGCTGGCAGGTGGGACAAGAGAAGTTGGGGCATTATGGTACGCACGGGCAAAGTGGGCTGAAGGGCCTGTTTCCATTCTGTATTGCTCTAACTCACCACATTCTGAGAGAAGACCCAAGTCACAGTGAAAACTAATTTGGAGAAGAATTTCCAGGTGGAAGTGCCATGCCACTGATGCTTCTGGGATTGAGGGAGACTGGCTTGAGTCTTCCTGTAATATTTCCCAGGTTAGTAATTACTTTTTAAATATACTGCAACAAAAACGAAATACCTTTTAACATCCTGAGATCATGAAACATTCTTCTAAACTAATCTAAATTATTTTTTCAAGGTATTTCATGTGGAAATTTCATTTGTCCACCCACAGGCTTAGTCATTATTGATTCAATTTAATCTGCTCCTCACTTGGTTATGATACATCCTTGCAAATGTATTATATTTGAATACATAATAAACATTGTGAGTTTATCCTTTGCACCTTTCACTCTAGTTGATCCCTTGGTGCAAACTCAATATATCCTCATCATAGAAAAATCATATCTCATTCAGATTCGTTTATTAAAACATTACCATTGGCCCATCGAGTCTACACCAACAGTGGATAACCTGTTCACACTAATTCTATGTTACCCCACTTCCTCGTTCATGCCCCACATACCAAGGGCAATATACAGAGCAGGCACGTGCCGTGAGTAATTACTCAAGGTAGGCAGGCGGCTTAAAAAAAAATCTTAAACCGCGCTTGCGCAGATTGTTCTCTCCTTAAAAATAAAAAATAAAAATAAGTAACAATTCAATTTGCCCAAGGCTTCTAAATCTCCCTCATTTTTTAATCACAATAGGTGGGGGACGGAGGATGAAGGCTGGTGGAGAGATGGTGGGAAAAACGGGAGCACACAGGGACGTTGAATCAGTTGTCACCTTATAGAATGACAATA
This sequence comes from Leucoraja erinaceus, assembly GCF_028641065.1. Taxonomy (NCBI): domain Eukaryota; kingdom Metazoa; phylum Chordata; class Chondrichthyes; order Rajiformes; family Rajidae; genus Leucoraja; species Leucoraja erinaceus. Next base: position 5,538,701 of record NC_073385.1, on the reverse strand, counting down.
CTAATTCAAGGGACCAATTGGAGGGAGAGTTCCTTTCACAGTGTGTGGAGAGTCTGTGCCAGGGGTTAAAGATGCGGGGAGGGCAGGAGTGTTGAGAAGGAGGGAGTCGGAGATCATATCAGACTCACTCACCGCTGCCACAGAACTCAGGGCATGGACAGCAGAACTGGCCGCCATTTCTGGGGAGCGATGCAGCTTGGGTGACCGCTTAAATTACTAGGTTGGTGGAAGGAGGCAAGATGGAGAAAGGGGGCAAGGGGGGAGGGGAGGGGAGTGTTAGTACAAGTTTCTTAAAATTAGAGAATTCAACATTAATACTGCTACCCAAATGAAATACTGTATAACGCGGAAAGAGGCCCTTCAAGCCATGAGTCTGCGCCGACCAGCGATTCCCGCACATTAACACTATCCTGCACACACTAGGGACAATCCTATCAACCTACAAACCTGTGAGTCTTTGGAGTGTGTGAGGAAACCAAAGCCACAGGATTAACCTACACAGGTCACGGGAGAACGTACAAACTCCATACAGATAAGCACCCGTAGTCAGGATCGAAACCAGGTCTCTCGCGATGTAAGGCAGCAACTCTACTGCTGCACCACCTTGCCACCCTTTACATATATTATATTGGAATTACACACAATATTGGAATTGCATATGCAAACTTTGAAAATAAGTCTTACAAGACATGGAATTTAAGCGATGTCTAATATGGTTTTGAGTTAGCAAGTCGGACAACTACATTATATAGTAGTGTTTCTTCCTACACTGTAATTTTTTTTCACAATAAACTAGCTGCCATGGTCTTACACAGTATTGAGTCCTGATCAACAATCTCAGCTTCTCTCATTGACAATAAAAAGAGCCAGGTTAAATCAGCTGGTTATGCTTCTTTTCACAGATGCTACCTGACACGTTGAGTTTGTTTTTAATTTATGGTGACTCAAGACATTTATTTTCCAAATAATCATAATCATAATCATAATCATATTTTATTAGCCAAGTAAGTTTTGCAACATACGAGGAATTTGATTTACCATACAGTCACACCATTAAAAAGCAACAGGACACACAAAGTACATTTTAACATAAACATCCACCACAGTGACTCCTCCACATTCCTCACTGATGGAAGGCGAAAAAAAGTTCAATCTCTTCCCTTCTTTGTTCTCCCGCGGTGGGGGACCTCGAGCCTTCCGTTGACGGGATGATCTTGGCTTCCTTAGCCGGCGATGTACGGGACCCCTGCATCGGAGGGCAACCTCAGCTCCCCCCGCGCTGGGCGATCTGACCCCGGGTCGGGGCTGGTCGAACCTTCTGCATCGTTTGGAGCTTCCCGACATCGGCCTCTACCCGAGACTGCGAGCTCCTCGATGGTAAAATCCGCAGGAACACCATCCCAGGCAAGAGATCGGTGGGGCTCAAAATCAGTCCCGAGCAAGGACTCCAGCTCCACGATGTTAGGCCGCAGAGCGACCTGATCTACGATCCGGAAAACAATCTCCGGCAAGGTAAGAGATTGAAAAAAAAATCCCCCCACCCCCCACATAAAACAAACCAGAGAACATTAACACAAACTTTTAAAACACACAAAAAATAACAAAATAAAGACGATAAGACAGAGACTGTTGGCAACGCTGCCTTCATGCAGCACCACCTTGTGTAACAAATTGCTATACTTGTACTTTTGTCACCGTTCTGCAAAAAAAGGCAAGTGATTGTAAGTGATTGTTTAAAACTTTAAAGGGTTTTCATGTCAAGTTCTAAAACTGATTCATATATAACCTAACAATAAAATAACTTCCCTGGCAGAAGCAAAAACTGAATTTGAGCCCACAGATCAATGGTAACTGAATCTCAGATCATTTTGAATCTTCTCTATTCTCAACGATATTGTCACTTGCCTCTTCTCATAGAATTCGTTAACAAACTGGTCAAAATTGATGAAACATGATTAATGATAAACCCACAAAGTGCTGGAGTAACTCAACAATCATGCAGCATCTCTGCAGGACATGACTAGGTGATGGTTCAGGTTGAGACCCTTCTTCAGTTTGATTGGAGATGTGTGAGAGAAAGCTGAAAAAGTGGTGAGGGTGGGACAAAGCCTGGCGGGTGATAGGTGGATAGACACAAAATGCCGGAGTAACTCAGCGGGACAGGCAGCATCTCTGGGTAGAGGGAATGGGTGGCATTTCGAGTTGAGACCCTTCTTTAGACAGGTGGATAGGGGTGAGGGAGGGGCTAGTGACGCTAGTGGCAAAAGGGTGGACCAGGGCTAGTGACGAAAAGGAGATAAAAAGCTGTTGGTTAAGAAGAGGAGAGGAGTGAAATGCAAAGCCAAAGGGAGGGATAGGAGAAATGGCTGTGCAAATAGGATGGGGCGCAGGAAAGAGAGGGGGGAAAAGGGGGGCTGCATAAAATTGCTGAATTTATTGTTCAAACCATTGGTTTGTAAGCACCCAAAGCAGAATATGAGTTTAGGTCTAGTTTAGAGATACGCCGTGGAAACTGGGATGTCAGGACTTTCATATGAAGAAAGACTGGGTAGACTCGGCTTGTACTCGCTAGAATTTAGAAGATTGAGGGGGGATCTTATAGAAACTTACAAAATTCTTAAGGGGTTGGATAAGCTAGATGCAGGAAGATTGTTCCCGATGTTGGGGAAGTCCAGAGCAAGGGGGTCACAGTTTAAGGATAAGGGAGAAGTCTTTTAGGACCGAGATGAGAAAAACATTTTACACACAGGGAGTGGTGAATCTGTGGAATTCTCTGCCACAGAAGGTAGTCGAGGCCACAGTTCATTAGCTATATTTAAGAGGGAGTTAGATGTGGCCCTTGTGGCTAAAGGGATCAGGGGGTATGGAGAGAAGGCAGGTACGGGATACTGAGTTGGATGATCAGTCATGATCATATTGAATGCGGTGCAGGCTCGAAGGGCCAAAATGACCTAGTCCTGCACCTAATTTCTATGTTTCTATGTTTCTATGAAACAGGCCCTTCGGCCCACCGAATCCACGCCAACCAGCTATCCCCGCACACTAGCACCATCCTACACACTAGAGACAATTTACAATTTGCAGAAGCCAAATACGGCTTTTGAGTGTGGGAGAAAACCGGAGCACTGGAGAAAAACCCACGAGGTCAGGGGAGAATGTACAAACTCCATACAGATATCACCTGGGGATCGAACCTGGGTCTCTGACACTGTGAGGGAGCAATTCAACCACTGCACCACTGTGTCTCCCCTGACACATGAGGTGCTGACAATAAATTGAATTATATCTTCTGAGCAGAAACAGCCACTTGCTCTAATCACTCCATGCTGGTATTTATGCTCCACTTGAACCTTGTTTTAGGGACAGGTGTTACATCTCTCCTGCAATGGCTGGGGAAAGTACCTGGGGACGGTAGTGGTTTGAGTAGGGAAGAGATCTGTGGCAATTGTAATAGTTTTCATCAAGAACCATTGGGCGGCAAACTGGGACAGCAGGTAGAGCTGCTGCCTCACAGCGCCAGTGGCCTGGGTTCAATCCTGACCTTAGGTCCTGTCTGTGTGGAGTTTGCACATTCTGCCCATGACCATGTGGGTTTCCTGCAGGTGTTCCAGTTTCGTTCCACATCCCAAAGACATGCGGGTTTGAAGGTTAATTGGCCTCTGTGAATTACACTGTGTAAATAGAACACATTGATTAATAATGCCCCTGTCCCACTTAGGAAACCTGAACGGAAACCTCTGGAGACTTTGCGCCCCACCCAAGGTTTCCGTGCGGTTCCCGGAGGTTGCAGGTGGTTGCTGGAGGTTGCAGGTAGTGGAAGCCGGTAGGGAGACTGACAAAAACCTGCGGGACCTTCCTAAATGGGAGAGGAGCATAAGGGTGCCAGGGGTTATGGAGAGAAGGCAGGAGAATGGGGTTGAGAGGGAAAGATAGTTCAGCCATGATTGAATGGCGAAGGACACTTGATGGGCCGAATGGCCTAATTCTGCTTCCAGAACTTATGAACTTAGGACATCATGGAACTAGTATGAATGGGTAATCAATGGTTGGCTTGGTCTCGACAGGCCAGAGAACACGTTTGTGTGCCGTCTTTTTCAATCAATTCACATGGGAGGAAGCCAAACTAGTGCTCTTGGAAAATAACAGCAATAAAAGCTCTGGGCCACGTTTAATGGCCTTGAAACACATACTATTTGTAAGGCAGCAAAGCAAAGGGGGGTGAAAAGAATGAAACTGCAGCCAAAATTAAATCTTAGCCAAGATGTGATTGGAGACTCTATGTGCTGTGAAAGAGCAGTTCTGTTAATATAACCGGCACGTTCCTTCTCTGTGTGGCTCAGTTGGAAAATGTGAAACAAATAGCTTTGATTGAACTGATACTCTCTGATCTCGGTCAAAGGGTCGTGGGTTCAAACCTCAACATAAGGACATTAGTGTGCAATCTGCAATCAAATGAATGCCATCCAGGGACTGCTCCACTTCCGAAGGTGCTATCTTTCAAAATAGATGTGAATACACTGAATGCAAATGGTACTGTGACTATATCAGAAGAAAAATTAACATTTCTTTCAGAGTCCGTGTCGTATGCAGCATCTTAATCCCTTTAAAATGTCAAACAGAATCAGCTTTGGTTTGTTTGCTGCAAGCTGATGAAAGGAGAGGGAGAGAGTTTTAACTCATCTCAAGTTTCTGCCCAGATGATTACTCCAATAGGGGATGGTATTCACAAATCGAGATCACATCATTGAATGGTAGAACAAATTCGAAAGCCTGAATGCCATTTTTATCTTCCCATATATGAGAGCCACCATATATATCTCTGACAGATTCAATCCTCCTCCATAATTTATTTTGTTAAGATGGAGGATACTGTTTAGTTTAGTTTAGTTTAGTGATACAATGCGAAAACAGGGCCTTCGGCCCCACCGAGCATGCCGACCAGTGATCCCCGCACACTGACACGATCCTACACACACTGAGGACAATTTTAGAATTTTACCAAGCCAATTAGCCTACAAGCGTGGGAGGAAACTGGAGATCCGGGAGAAAATCCATGCAGGTCACGGGGAGAACGTATAAACTCTGTACAGGCAAGCACTTGAAGTGAGGGTCGAACACGGGACTCTGGCGCTGTAAGGTAGCACCTCTACCACTGCGCCACCGTGCCTTGGTGGGGATAATAATTGTTCAGGGGAACAAGCAGCTGCAGTCTGGTCTGTGGCACCAAGACTGGTTCTGAGGCACAGCATGGAAAAGGTGAAGGTACACAAAAAGGTTGGAGAAACTCAGCGGGTGCAGCAGCATCTATGGAGCGAAGGAAATAGGCAACGTTTCGGGCCGAAACCCTTCTTCAGACTGATCGGGGGCGGGGGTGGGCGGGGACAAGAAAGGAAAAAGGAGGAGGAGCCCGAAGGCTGGGGGATGGGAGGAGACAGCAGGGGGACTGAGGAAGTGAGGAGACAGCAAGGACTAACACAATTGGGAGAATTCAATGTTCATGCCCCCAGGATGCAGACTCCCCAAACGGAATATGAGGTGCTGTTGCTCCAATTTCCGGTGCTTCTCGCTGTGGCCATGGAGGAGACCATGGAGGAGACATGGAAAAGGTGAAGACTGATGTATTCATCATGATAGGAGATTCATTAGTTAAAGGCCAGGCAGGAGATGCTGTGGCTGCACACAAGGCTCCAGGATGTCGTATTGCCTTCCTGCTGCCAAGGTACAGGATGGCTGCAGGCCAATTTTAAGGGGGAGCATGAACAGCCAAAAATCAAGGTGCACATTGGTGCAAATGACATAGGTAGGAAAAGGGGATGAGATAGTGCAGAGTGAATACAATATGCAAGACAAAAGGATAAAAAGCAGGATCTTAAATGTAGAAATCTCTGGATTACTCCCAGTGCCATGTGCTAGTGAGGGTAGGAGCAGGAATGTGTGACTGAGACGTTGATGGAGAGGGCAGTCAATGAGAAACAAGGAACTCCAGAACCTAGTTGACAAAACAAAGTACACAAATTGCTGTAGTCACTTATTGGGTCAGGCAGCAACTCTGCAGAACATGAAGAGGACACATTTTGGGTCAGCTGGGTGGGTTGGCAAACTTAGAAGGGTGGTAGCAGGGAATCAAAGAAGAGTCACAAGAAGGTGCAGGGTTTTCCTTTTGAAACTGACCAACCTGGATTAGTATTGTATCAGTATTGTACTTCCGGTGGCGCTGGTGCCAGCAGCCTCCACCTACAGCCCGGTATCTTTTTGTTTTTTTGTTTATTTAGTTATGTAAAAGTGTGTTTTTTTGTGTTTTTTGGTGTCTTTATGTGGGGGAAGAGGGCACGGTGCGGGGGATACCGTACTTCAGCCGCTTCCTGGTGAGGACGCGACTATTATTCGAGTCGCGTCCTCGCCCCCCCCCCCCCCCCCACAGCGGCCTACCTACCTGGATTGGCGCGGCCTTTCCTGCCGGGATCGACCGGAGCTCCAGCAGCGGCGCTGATGGACAGCGCTGGAACATCGCGGGGCTGGCGATGCCTTACCGGGGGTCGCCATCTGGAGCCGGAGTGCTGGACCTGCTGCCGACATCATGGAGCTGCGGTTGCAGAGCTCCCAACGCGGGCGGCGCTGATTACAACGCGGGGTCCTGCGACTCTGCCCGGCTCGGCCTGCGGACTCAGGAGCTGCAGACTCCGGCTGCGGGAGGCGGCTGATCAGGAGGTCCGGGCCGCTGAGGAGGAGGCTGCTCACCGTCGGGGTTCGGCGTCGGCGTCCCACCAGCCCGGCGTGAGGGCCTGAACATCGGGCCACCCGGGCCGGCGACTGCGGGTGCTCGGAAGGCCCCGACCACGGATGAACACGGAGGGGAGGCTGGCTGGACTATGGTGCCTTCCTCACCTTGGTGCCATTTATGTTATGTTGTGTTGTGGACTTTCTGTGTTTGTGCTTTTTTTTATTTAAATTTTAATTCAACTTCAATTTTATTTTTAATATGTTTTATTATTTATTTATTATTTATTTTTATTATTTCTTTGTGATTTTTATTAATGATACTGCCTGTAAGGAAAATTCATTTCGTTGTCCCAAATTGGGACAATGACAATAAATTGAATACAATACAATACAATACAAAATTCCCAGTGCAATATCTAAAGTCTGCCGTTTGATTTGGTTTAGTTTAATTTAATTTTATTTAAGTTTTAATTTAGTTTAGTTTAGTTTAGTTTAGTGATACAGCGTGAAAACAGGCGCTTGGGTCCACTGAGTCCACGCAAACCAGCAATCACCCATCCAATTATTCTAACCTACACACTAGGATCCTTGCCTTCCTGTGCAACACACCCCCAATCAGTGAGGATAGGGGACAAATCATCCTCCCAGATAATCCTCAATACAGAGGCACCGCAAGGCTGTGTTCTCAGTTCCCTTCTTTATTCCTTGTACACCCTTGACCTTGTAGCCATGTACAAATCGAATTCATCTTTCAGTTTCGCAGATGACACCACCGTGTTGTGGTACGGGTATCAAATAATGGTGAGACGGAGAATAGGAAGGAGATCGTGCCTTGGTGTTGAGACAACAACCTTACTCTCAATTTCAACACACAGAGGAGATAGTGATTGACTTCAGGAAGCGAAGCAGTGCACGTACCCCAGTTTGCATTGATGATGCCGATGTAGCATGTTGAAAAATTAAAATTCCTCAGAGTCAATATCACCAACAAATTCTCCTGGAGGACTCATCAAGGCTGTGTCCTAAGCCCCCTGCTGTTTAGTCTGCTTACACACGACTGTGCTGCTAGACTCAATAACAACTTCATCAACAAGTTCGCTGATGACACAACAGTGGTGGGTCTCATCAGTGACAATGATGAGAGCGGCACTGGTCAAGAGAGCCCAGCAGCGACTACACCCTCCCCGAAGACTACGTAAAGCAGGCCTCCCCACTACACATCTACGAACTTTTTATAGGGGGACAATCGAGAGCACATTAACCAACGGCATCACTTCCTGGTTCGGGAGCTGCAAGGCGTACGAACGGCACCAACTTGACAGGATTGTGAAGACCGCCAGCAGGATTATTGGTGCTCCACTCCCCTTCTTGCTGGACATATACAGGAAGAGATGTATCAACAGAGCCATCTCCATCATCAAAGACCATTACCACCCATCGCATCACATATTCTCCATCCTGCCATCTGGGAAGAGGTACAGGAGCATTAGCTGCAAAACCAGCAGGATGCTCCTCAGCTTCTTCCCACAGGCTATAAGACTGATAAACGGACTTAGCCCCCTGCCAAAGTATCGCGCACCAACCACCAACCTGGACACACTGCAGTAGAGCCACTGTCGTGCCGCTGCCGATCGGAACGCCTGTTGTTGTTTAGTAGAGAGTAGAGTGCTTAAATTTAAATTTGTTCATGATATATGTATTTTTTATTTCTATTTATTTGTTGTTATTTGTACTGCACACTGAATGGACACTGGTTGAGCAACGTTTTTTTTGTTTCCTCTGGGTATGTGAGTACTCAGGAAATGACAATAAAGATATACTGATACTGATATTTTGAAGCAACGACCAAGAAAGCACACCAATGCCTCTACTTCCTTAGAAGGCCGAGGAAGTTTGGCACATTCCCTACAACTCGCACCAACTTCTACAGATACACCATTGAAAGCATTTTAGCAGGATGCATCGCAGCATGGTTTGGGAACAGTTGCAAGGCAGGAAATGAAGCACAAATATATTCTCTCGAATAATAATTTACTTTGCCCATATTATATGGGCTAATTTGTTTAATAATAGCTCCAATCTAACCAAAAATAAATCACTTCTACCTTGCAAGCAGAATTGGATGATATCCACAGCAATTTAGTTTAGCTTAGTTAAGAGATGCAGTACAGAAACAGGCCCAAGTCCGTGCAGACCAGCGATCCCTGCACACTAACACCATCCTACACACACTAGGGACAATTTACATTTATATCAAGCCAATTAACCTACAAAACTGTATGTCTTTCGAGTGTGGGAGGAAACTCACGCCGGTCACGGGGAGGATGTACAAACAACACCATAGTCAGGATTGAGCCCTGGTCTCTAGCGCTGTAAGCCAGCAACTCCACCGCCGAGCCACCGTGCCTCCCCCAAAATACTGACAAATCTTGAACAAAATAATAATGAAACCTTGTCATTATAATTGTGGGACTTTTAAGTTGCTTTAATGTTATTGTTGGCTGGTTAGAATGCACAGTGTCAAGATCTACGAGAATTTGTCTATGCAGATAAACACATTAATATGGGCAGGCTCGCTTTTCCCTCGATAGGCTTGTATTTTATAGTTGAGTGCTGCTTAAAACGTGTCTCCATTTGGAATAATTGATGAGAGAATTCAAAAGCCACAGTGTTCCTGCCTCAGTATTTAACAAAATGGGTGGTGTTTAGGGGCCACTAGCTAGAGCACAGAGAAGGAGGCACAGAGTCATGAGATATTCTATTAGCGGCAATCTAATAATAATAATAATAATAATAATACATTTTATTTGGGCGCCTTTCAAGAGTCTCAAGGACACCTTACAAAAATTTAGCAGGTAGAGGAAAAACATGTAAGGGGAATGAAATAAATAGTAGAGACATGACTAGTACACAAAGTAAAGACAGAATTCAATACAAAACACACTATGAGGCAATTAATGCACAGATGAAAAGGGAGGGGGACGTGGGGCTAAGGATAGGCAGAGGTGAAGAGATGGGTCTTGAGGCGGGACTGGAAGATGGTGAGGGACACGGAATTGCGGATCAGTTGGGGGAGGGAGTTCCAGAGCCTGGGAGCTGCCCTGGAGAAGGCTCTGTCCCCAAAGCTGCGGAGGTTGGACTTGTGGATGGAGAGGAGACCGGCTGATGTGGATCTGAGGGACCGTGAGGGTTGGTAGGGGGAGAGGAGGTCAGTGAGATATGGGGGGGCCAGATGGTGGAGGGCTTTGTAGGTGAGGATCAGGATTTTGTAGGTGATCCGGTGGGAGATGGGAAGCCAGTGAAGTTGTTTGAGGACTGGAGTGATGTGATGCCAGGATTTGGTGTGGGTGATGAGTCGGGCGGCTGCGTTCTGGACCAGTTGGAGTCGGTTGATGTAGATGGAGCTGATGCCAAGGAGAAGTGAGTTGCAGTAGTCCAGTCGGGACTACTCCACTTCTAGTTGAGAAGTGGTTCCCAGTGCCAACACTGAAGTATGGGGTTCGATCCTGGGATCATGAGAGGAATTGATCAGGTGGATGCACCGAGTCTCCTGCCTAGAAAAGGGGCCTTGCGAACCAGAGGACTGTGACGCTGGAGAGGGCCCCGAAGAGGATTATGAGAATGATCCCAGAAATGGTTGGATTAACATATCTTGCACGTATGAAGGCACTGGTGGTGGCACCTCGTTGAAGCTTAGCAAATTGTGAAAGGCCTGGATAGAGTGAGTGTGGAGAGGATGCTTCCCGTAGTGGGAGAGTCTCGGACCACAGGCCCTAACCACAGAATAATTAGAAAGGAGATGAGGAGGAATTTCTCTATTCAGAGGGTGGTGAATCCGTGGAATTCATTGCCACATACAGATATGGAGGTTGCGTCAATGGATATTTTTATGGTGGAGATTGAGAGATTCTGGATTAGTAAAGGTGTCAAGGGTTATGAGGAGAAGGCATGAGAATGGGGTTGAGAGGCAAAGATGGACCTGCAATGATTGAATGGCAGGTGAGGGAACGTCACCTACCTGTATGTAGGTGAGGGAACAAGTTGCAGGAAAAATTAATCGTAGAATGGGATTGCTCTGTGAGCCAGCATAGAATTGATGGTCCTAAGAGCCACATTCAATGTAAGCAAATACAGAAATATGGTTACATTCTTAAATGTATAGACTATTCACCTGTTCTGAGCAAAGGGAGAAAACAACATTACTGTGATTTAACTGACAATAAATAAGAACACATGATCCTTGTAATGAATCATTAATAGAAATGGTTTAAGTGAAAAAGCAACTTTGAAGGTATTGCAGTGTAGGTCTACAGATTGTTTTGTTCCTGAGTTTCCTAAACAGATTAGCTTGCATAAGAGTGCGTAAATTTACATTAAAAATTAAATAACCATCAGCATTTCCTGTGAGGAGGCACAAGATGAATAAATATGGAAGAAGACATCTACATCATGGTGATCCTGGAACTCGTTGAGGTGGAGGCAGAGGGTCTAATGAAGGGTCTTAATCTGAAACGTCACCTATCTATGTTCTCCAGAGATGCTGCCTGACCCACTGAGTTACTCCAATAGTTTGTGTCCTTGTGAGTATTACCTGTATGTTAGAAACATGGAAACATAGAAAATAGGTGCATGAGTAGGCCATTCGGCCCTTCGAGCCTGCACAGCCATTCAATATTTTCATGGCTGATCATTCAACTCAGTATCCTGTACCTGCCTTCTCTCCATACTCCCTGATCCCTTTAGCCACAAGGGCCACATCTAACTCCCTCTTAAATATAGCCAATGAACTGGCCTCAACTACCTTCTGTGGCAGAGAATTCCACAGATTCACCACTCTCTGTGTGAAAAAGGTTTTTCTCATCTCGGTTTTAAAGGATTTCCCGCTTATCCTTAAGCTGTGACCCCTTGTCCTGGACTTCCCCAACATCGGGAGCAATCTTCCTGCATCTAGCCTGTCCAACCCCTTAAGACTTAGCTACTGGAGTCAAGCTCTATAAAAGATAGGCTAGGCAATAATAGTTAAGCTCATCATGTCAAGAACATTTTAATATTCTTCATTGGCATAACAGCAGTGGGGAGACATAAAGAACTTATTTGAAAACTCGAGAGTCTGAAAGAGCTGTGAGAAGCAGATTCATTCGAAAATTAACATTAAAAGGAAAATGTTCAGAGTAATAGGAAAAGATGAGAGAGGTCGGACCAATTGAACGTACTTTCAGTGAGACAATACACAAATGAATCATTCACCCTGGTTTAGAAAATGAATCATGTCAAGGTGCATTTTGTGAGCTGGGCAATTCATGTTTGTTAAAATAGTGTCTAACAATCAGCAGTTTTGCTAAGTCCTTTGTATCTCTGATTTTAAGAGCCATTTAAAGGGCTTTGTGGTAATGTAGAGAACGTGGTAATGTAGAGAATAGAGGAATATGGATCACATGCAAACACTGTTTGACTCAGCACCATGTCTGACATGGACAATGTGGGCTGAAGGGCCTGTTCCTGTCCTATGTTCTATGATGTGATAGATATAATGGCACACAATGTGTGGAACACCAGGTGTACTGTACTTTTGTGATGTTGGCCCTCACGTGCATTAAAGACAGATAGCAACATGCTAGCATTTATGGTGTGCGATACCCACTTTATCATTACTTGGCCTCCACAGCCATCTGTGGCAATGAATTCCATGGCGGTGGATCTGTGCAATTCATTGCCTCAGGCAGCTGAAGAAGCCAAGTCATTGGGTGTTTGTAAAGTGGTGATTGATAGGATCTTGATTAGTAAGTGTGTCAAAGGTTACAGTAAGATGGTAGGAGCATGGGGATGGGAGGGGATCAGCCATAATCGGATGGTGGAGTAGACTCCTGAGAAGGAGTTTCTTCCCAGAGACCATTCGGACTGTAAATCTCACCAGGGTCTAACTTTACTGAACGTTTTTCCTTCCAATATTTAATATGCAAAAGAATATGTGTGTGTTTATGATTGTGTTTATAGTTTGTTGGTTGTTTGTTTGTTTGTCTTTTTGCACAAAGTCCGCGAGCATTGCCACTTTTCATTTCACTGCACATCTCGTATGTGTATGTGACGAATAAACTTGACTTAACTTGACTCAATGGGCTATATGGCCTAATTCTACTCGTATGTCTTATGGTCTTATGACTTGAAGAGGCTTTGCTTGCGCTGATTCCCATCCAGGCAATTAGACTCTGAACAATGCATAACTTTACAAAGCTTGTCCACTCCATCAGGTCGACTCCATTCACACACATGCCCGGCAGCTTATCAAAGGATCACAGTTGCAAAGGCATTAATTCCAATTTGGATGAATGGATGCAGTACACCAGAATATCCACTATAGTATTTCAAGAGTGTTTTATTATCATATGTCCCAAATAGAACAATGAAACTCTTACTTGCTGCAAAACAACAGAACATGTAATCATAGTACACTGTAAACAATATAACTTGGGCATTAATTCTGCCGAATTATATCTCTTGTTTCCCTTTCCCTTGACTCTCAGTCGGAAGTAGGGTCTCGACCTGAAACGTCACATGTTCCGTTTCGCCAGAGATGCTGTCTGACCCACTGAGGTGCTCCAGCTATTTGTGTCTATCTTAGGATACCTGACAACCCATGACATGGGGTACATCAGGTTGAATCATAGCCCCTTATTGAAGGCCAAAGTGACAGAAATAGTCTATTTGGCCCCTTGAGCTTGTCCCAACACTTAGCTGGATCATGTTGATCAGTTTTAGTTCAGTTTAGTTTATAGTTTTAGTTTAGTTTTATTGTCACATGTGCCGAGGTAAAGTAAAAAGTTTTTGCTGCATGCTAACCAGTCAGCAGAAAGACAAAACATGATTACAATGGAAACATTCACAGTGAATAGATACACGATAAGGGGACATCAAAGTTTTCAAAAGTCATTTATTGTCACGTACCAATTAAGGTACAGTGATATGTGAATTACCATACAGTCATACAAATAAAAAGCAACAAGACACACACATACAGAAAAGGTGACATAAACATCCACCACAGTGGATTCCCCACATTCCTCACTGTGATGGAAGGCAAAAAAGTCCAACCTTCTTCCTCTTTATTTCTCCCGCGCTCGGGGCAGTCGAACCATCTGTCGGGGAGATCAAAGCTCCCACAGCTTGGAGTTCCCGATGTCGGTCTCTGACCAGAGACCACGGGCTCCGTGATGTTAAGTCTGCAAGCATCCATGCTGGAGCTCCGAGGTCGATCCCTGGCATAGGGATCGCGGGCTGCGCAATGTTAAATTCCCGTAGGTACTCGCGGTGGAGCTCTCAAAAGTCGGTCTCCAGCACAGGCCGCCAGCTCCAAGATGTTAGGCAGCAGTGCAGACGGAGATACTATGCGGGGAAAAATTTGCATCTCCGACGAGGTAAGAGATTAGAAAAATCTCTCACCCCGCACATAAACAAGCTAAAGAACACTAAAAACATCCATTTAACACATACTATTTAAACACAAAGAAGGAAAGGACAGACGGAAAGTTGGCGAGGCAGCCAATATCATATTTAAAGTAGGAAAAAGGATTTAAAAGTGTGGAGCGATTGTAATATATGTATTTGTAAATCTGCTTCTTTGGCTAGCATGCAAATCGTCGCCTGGGTCGGGGGCCAATAGCTAAGTAGGAGCCCTTGTGTGGGTAAACAGCTGAACATAAAATTCAAATGAGCCACAGTCCTCTCAAGCATAGCATTTACTTTCATCAGCATCACTGTGCAGCAAACAAAACTGATTCTGTTTGACATTTTACACCGATTAGAAAGCTGAATGTTTACCAAAGCAATTGACCCGCTGTGAATGCTCTTCCACTAGAACAAGCCAAATCTAGCAGAAAATAAAAATTAGTTGTTCAATTAATTTTCTTTGTTGAAGCCGCTGTCATTAAAGGTGGAGTTATAATTACACAATAATTAATTACTCCACTGCCCAAACCATGGGTCTTAAGATTCTTGGAATTTATCAGAGAAGGGAAACATGCATGTTCTCAGTTAAATTAATTTTATGGGTTAGAAATTCAAATCGTGCTCGCTTCAGCAGCACATATACTAAAATTGGAATGATACAGAGAAGATTAGCATGGCCCCTGTGCAAGGATGACAAGCAAATTCGTGAAGCGTTCCATATTTAAAAAAAAAAAAAAAAAAAAAAAAAAAAGAAATTTAAATCTTCATTGACAGGATGGTTGGAGAGAGTAAAAAATGACAAATTCCTGGGTGTGCAATAACTCTGAAGATCTGTCGTGGACCCAGCATATTGAAGCAATCATAAAGAAAAAACATCAATGCCTCTACTTTGTTAGACGATTGAGGAGATTTGGTATATCACTAAATACTTTCTTGATTTTCTACAGGGGTAGAGTAGAGAGCATATTGACTGGTTAGGCATTACGACTTGGTTAGGCAACTCGAACGCTCAGGAATGCAGAAGATTGCAAAAAAATTGGTGAACACTGCCCAGTTCGTCATGGGTGCTGATGCTGATCTCCACCATTGATGGGATCTACAGGAGTCACTGCCTCAAAAAGTCAGCCAGCATCGTTAGAGACCCACTCCACCCTGGGCACGCTTTGATTTCACTCCTGCCTTCAGAAGAAGGTACAGGAGTCTGGAAACTGTAACGTCCAGGTTCAGGAGCATCTTCCTCCCACCAATTATCAGGCTATTAAACACTAAGCCTCCAACTAAGTGCTGAACTATATAGACTTGAGGGGAGTTGTTTTTATAGTTTTTGTCTTTGCACTATTATTTTTTTATTGTTCTGAACTTTTTGTTGTTTATTATAATGTTTACAGAGTACAATGTTTACATATCAGTTGTGCTGCTGAAAGTATTGTTCTGTTTTGGGACATATGTTTTGGGGCAGAGGACAGGGGATGCCTCTGTATGTTACTTTCATTGACCCCACAAAGGCATTCAACCTCGTCAGCAGAGATGGCCTATTTAAGGCTCTGCCAATGGACGACTGCTTACCAAAACTGCAGAGCATGATAGAATCCTTCCACATCAACACAAAGGAGACAGTGCAGTTCAATGGCAGCTTCTCAGAGCCCTTCGACATCCGCAGTGACTTCAAACAAGGCTGCGTCCTCGTTCCCACACTCTTTTGGATTTTCTTTGCTCTGCTCCTGAAACATGCCTTCGGCACTGCAACAGAGGGGATCTGCCTGCGTACTAGATCAGATGACAGGCACTTCAACCTCACCCGCCTCAGAGCAAAGACAAAAGTTTGTGAAGCTCTCATCAGAGACATGTTGTTTGCCGATGACGCAGCAGTTGTGTCCCACACCCAGCAGGAACTACAGTCACTGATGGACCGCTTCTATCGGGCTTGCAAGGACTTCGGGCTGACCATCAGCCTGAAGAAGACAAATGTCTTGGGGCAGGATACAGAGGCACCGCCTGTCATCACCATCGACGACTACGAACTTGATGCCGTCCATCAGTTCACGTACCTCGGCTCCACCATCACCGCCAACCTCTCCTTGGACACAGAGATTGATAAGAGGATCGGGAAAGCAGCTACAACTCACGCTTGCCTCACAACTCGAGTGTGGACCAACCCTAAGCTGACAGCGAAGACAAAGATAGCAGTCTACAATGCCTGTGACATCAGCACGCTGCTGTACGGCAGTGAGACATGGACTACATATGCCAAGCCGGAGAGAAGTCTCAACACTTTCCACCTGAGAAGCATCCGCCATATCCAGGGCATATCCTGGCAAGACAGTGTCCAACGCCGAGATCCTGTCTCGCACTGGCCTTCCCAGTATGCACACTCTACTCAGGCAGCGCAGACTGCAGTGGCTGGGCCATATGCACCTCATGGAGGATGGCCGTATTCCAAAAGACATCCACTATGAAGAGCTGACACCTGGGAGGAGAACCATTGGCCGCCCCCAGCTACGTTACAAGATGTCTGCAAGAGAGATATGAAGGCGCTCAACATCGAGCCTGGAGTCCTGGGAGAGCCTTGTAGCTGACCGCACAAGGTGAGAGTTATCCGGAATCAACATCTCAAAACGGGGGAAGAAAAACTGTTGAACGCAGTGGCAGACAAGCAGGCACGTAGAAAGGAGCGCGGCAACTTCAACAAACGGGTGGAACTGAGAAGTGGGAAAGGTGTAGCAACACTTATAGGGGTGTATTATAGACCGCCACATGGGGATCGAGAAATGGAAGATCAAATATGTAAGGAGATAGCAGATATTAGTAGTAAGCACACAGCAGTGATTGTGGGAGATTTCAACTTTCCACACATAGACTGGGAAACACATTCTGTAAATGGGCTGGATGGTTTGGAGTTTGTAAAATGTGTGCAGGATAGTTTTTTGCAGCAATACATAGAGGTACCTACTAGAGGAGGGGCAGTGCTGGACCTCTTGTTAGGAAATGAGATGGGACAGGTGGCGGAGGTATGCGTTGGGGAGCACTTCGGGTCCAGTGATCACAATACCATTAGTTTCAATATAATTATGGAGAGGGTCAGAACTGGACCTAGGGTTGAGATTTTTGATTGGAGAAAGGCTAACTTTGATGAGATGCGAAATGATTTAAAAGGAGTGAACTGGGACTTTTTTTTTTATGGGAAGGATGTAGAAGAGAAATGGAGGACATTTAAAGGGGAAATTTTAAGAGTACAGAATCTTTATGTTCCTGTTCAGTTGAAAGGAAACAGTAAAAATTGGAAAGAGCCCTGGTTTTCAAGGGAAATTGGACATCTTGTTCGGAAAAAGAGGGAAGTCTACAATAATTATAGGCAGCATGAAGTAAATGAGGTGCTTGAGCAGTATAAGGAATGTACCATGAGTTATCCGGGGGAAAGAACATGTAGATAAGAACGTTTTGAGAACCGCCATTCTGTAAAATAAGCTGTTTGATAAATTATGTTCCTGATAATTAAGGACCCAAGTTTTTGAGGTAATAATGGAATGGCACCAATAAGAATTTGAAAGGGTTTAAAGAAAATATTTATTGGATAAGGGAGTGAATACATGATGAATGAATCTTCAAAATCGAGGAATAAGATGTTAACAGGAGATAAATGGATGTGTTTTGTTGTCAGTTCTTGAATGAATGACAGCTTGAATAGTTGTCTTCAGAATTATGTGCGTCATAGGCTGGAGTATGGAACAAAGGAACATCCAAGGCTGTTTGGTGAAGAAACTGTATACAATGAGGATTGTCGGAGACATCAGTAGTGACATGCCTGGGAACAATCGTTACGTGAAGAAGAAGACTGCATTTGAAACGTAGAGAAGACTGCAACCAAGACTGGCCAACTTCATTTTTAGCAGGCAGTATTTATTAGATTCTCTTTGTACGAGCCATCGATTGATATTCATCAAAAATGGTGTCAACAGTTGGATATGCCAACAGCATGGTGCACCTTCAAAATGTTCAGTCTTCCAAAGGCAGAGGTGGCTTTTGCTATCTATCCTGTGGTTGACTTTGTCATCATTGTTGACTGATCTAGAGAGTGCGTTGCCAAGGTGCGTGGACTTGTTGACCACGGAAAGTCACTGACCATTGACAAAGTTCCTTGGTTCGGTGCATGAGGTCGGCAGTGTCAGTTTGTGCATTATTTCTATATGTGCCAATTGTGAAACCAATATTGCCCTCTAGGTTCCTGGATATCAGTTAATATATAACATTAAGAAAAAGACAAAATGCTGGAAATACTCAGCAGGTCAGGCAGCGTAGCGTCATATAGGGTGGGGACAGGCCCTCCAATCCAAAGTTCCCATGCCGCCCAACATGGCCCATCTGCACTAGTCCCACCTGCCTTCATTATTGCCCTCATCCCTCCAAACCTATCCTATCCTCGTTTCCCTTTCCCCTGACTCTCAGTCCGAAGAAGGGTCTCGACCCGAAGCGTCGCCAATTCTTTTTCTCCAGAGGTGCTGCCTGATTTACCCCAGCTATTTGTGTTTATCTTCTAACCTATACATCTGTCGGAATAGAAGCACAGGCCGAGTTCTGCCAAAGGGTCGTCAACTTGAAACGTTAATTCTATTTCTTTTGTT
Organism: Leucoraja erinaceus; assembly: GCF_028641065.1. NCBI lineage: Eukaryota > Metazoa > Chordata > Chondrichthyes > Rajiformes > Rajidae > Leucoraja > Leucoraja erinaceus. Next base: position 5,519,919 of record NC_073385.1, on the reverse strand, counting down.
TCTTTTGCTGCTGTGTGCTTTCAACATTTTATATCTTTCAGTCACGTTTCCAGTGACTGCAGATTTTATTTTGGATTTTCACCCCACTCTTCAAACTCAGAATTGCCATGGTTATTGCAATTACCTCTCAACGAGAACTTTGATAATCAGGTGGTTCATTTAAGCCGCTTGATTAAAAGTTATTAGCATCACTTATTCATAAGTGCAACTTATTAAGCCAACAAAAATACTTCCCTTACCAAAGAAATCATAAATATTTAAAAACTCTCTCTTAACATCTTACAATATTAGTCTCTGAACAGCAGCTATAAATGGCCTGGAACTTTTTGGAAATCTGAGCCGTGGCTATAATATAAAATATTGAACAGCTTTTGAAACAACCCTGAAGTGATGGCACTAATAACTGGGAAAAGTGTTATTAGTTTTCACTCTAAAAATACTCGAGACAGGCTAGAAAAAAATTAATTTAAGATTTACAGCATAGAAATGCTGCCAATCCTGCTGAGTTACTCCAGCATTTTGTCTCTACCTTTGATTTAAACAAGCATCTGCAATTATTTCTTACACATGGCTGATCTCTGCTTCCTAATCACATTCTCCTGCCTTCTCCCCATAACCCTTGACACCCGTTCTACTGCACACGCAACAAATATTGTATAGTGTTTTAAATCATCATTCTTTAATATTAGTATATTTATGTACGTTTTAAAAACTCCCGATAAAAATGCCTTGGTAACCCCAGCAGTCACAGAATATTTTATAATGTTCAATTATTGTTTGTTATTACATCTACTAAGGTACATTGAAGGTCTCTTTTTGCAGTAAATTATCTCAGTAAATGATTTAATTGGCTATATTTAATAGGGAGTTAGATGTGGCCCTTGTGGCTTAAGGGATCAGGGGGTATGGAGAGAAGGCAGGTACGGGATACTGAGTTGGATGATCAGCCATGATCATATTGAATGGCGGTGCAGGCTTGAAGGGCCAAATAGAAACATAGAAACATAGAAATTAGGTGCAGGAGTAGGCCATTCGGCCCTTCGAGCCTGCACCGCCATTCAATATGATCATGGCTGATCATCCAACTCAGTATCCCGTACCTGACTTCTCTCCATACCTCCTGATCCCCTTAGCCACAAGGGCCACATCTAACTCCCTCTTAAATATAGCCAATGAACTGGCCTCAACTACCCTCTGTGGCAGAGAGTTCCAGAGATTCACCACTCTCTGTGTGAAAATGGCCTACTCCTGCACCTATTTTCTATGTTTCTATGTTTCTAATCCTTATCTGTTCCTCAGATAGATTTTGTTCAGTTTAGAGATACAGCATGGAAACAAGCCCTTCGACCCACAGAGTCTGTGGTGACCAGTGATCCCCGCGCATTAACACGTTACCCTACAAACCAGTACGTCTTTGGAATGTAGGAAGAAACTGGTGCACCGGTAGAAAATCCATGCAGGTCACATGAAGAACGTAAAACCTCCACACAGACAGCACCCATAGTCAGGGTCAAACCTGGGACTGTGAGGCAGCAACTCTACCACTGTGCCACCGTGCCACCCCAAACAGCAAGACGTTTTTTTTGAAGAATACATTACTTATTTAATTTTATGTCACAGCACAGAATGCTCATCTGCCCATTCTGTCCTTCGCCCAGTGTTTGGTTGTGCATGTGTATGGAAGACAAAGAATAGAAGGAACGGAAGTTGCACAGTGGAGGGCAACTGATTTATCATTGAGCTTGCACAGGCAAAGTAGTCTTCCCAGATACCCTGTCATATTATTTGTATGGAATTACTGGAGTTCATCATCTGCCAGAATTATGAAACAGAAGTTATTACATTAGTCCAGGGAACGGGAGGGCAGGGTGGTGCAGCTGTACAGTTGTTGCCTTAAAGCACCAGAGACCCGGGTTCGATCCTGACTATGGGTGTTGTCTGTACGGAGTTCGCACGTTCTCCCCATGACCCGTGTGGGTTTTCTCCGGGTGCTCTGGTTTCATAGAAACATAGACACTTAGAAAATAGGTGCAGGAGTAGGCCATTCGGCCATTCGAGCCTGCACCGCCATTCAATATGATCATGGCTGATCATCCAACTCAGTATACTGTACTTGCTTTCACCCCATACCCCCTTATCCCTTTAGCCACAAGGGCCACATCTAACTCCCTCTTAAATATAGCCAATGAATTGGCCTCAACTACTTTCTGTGGCAGAGAATTCCACCGATTCACCATAAAAAAAAATGTTCTCATATCGGTCCTAAAAGTCTTCCCCCTTATCCATAAACTGTGACCCCTTGTTCTGGACTTCACCAACATCAGGAACAATCTTCTTGCATCTAGCCTGTCCAACCCCTTAAGAATTTTGTAAGTTTCTACAAGAGCCCCCCTCAATCTTCTAAATTCTAGCGAGTAAAAGCCGAGTCTATCCAGTCTTTCTTCATATGAAAGTCCTGCTATCCCAGGAATTGGTCTGGTGAACCTTCTCTGTACTCCCTCTATGGCAAGAATGTCTTTCCTCAGATTAGGAGACCAAAATTGTACGCAATACTCCAGGTGTGGTCTCACCAAGACCCTGTACAACTGCAGTAGAACCTCCCTGCTCCTATACTCAAATCCTTTTGCTATGAATGCTAACATACCATTCGTTTTCTTCACTGCCTGCTGCAGCTGCATACCTACTTTCAATGAATGGTGTACCATGACACCCAGGTCTCGTTGCATCTCCCCTTTTCCTAATCGGTCACCATTCATATAATAGTCTACTTTTCTGTTCTTGCCACCAAAGTGGATAACTTCACATTTATCCACATTATACTGCATCTGCCATGCATTTTCCCACTCACCCAGCCTATCCAACTCACCTTGCAGTCTCCTAGCGTCCTCCTCACAGCTAACACTTCCCCCTAGCTTTGTGTCCGTTTACTCCTAATCTTTGCTTCCTGTTTGCCAGCCAGTTCTCTATCCACGTCAATAGCAAACCCCCAATACCGTGTGCTTTAAATTTGCCCACTGTCTTAAGTGGAAACTTGTCGAAATACTTCTGAAAGTCCAGATATAACACATCCACTGGTTCTCCCTCTACTAGTTACATGCTCGGACAATTCTATAAGATTCGTCAGACATGATTTACCTTTCATAAATCAATGCTGACTTTATCCAATGATTTCACCACTTTCCAAATGTGCTGCTATTCCATCTTTAATAACTGATTAGCAGTTTCCCCACTACCGATGTTAGACCAACTGGTCTGTAATTCCCCGTTTTCCCTCTCCCTCCCTTTTTAAAAAGTGTGGTTACATTAGCTTCCCTCCAATCCTCAGGAACTATTCCAGAATCTAAAGGGTTTTGAAAAATTATCACTAATGCATCCACTATTTCTGGGGCTACTTCCTTAAGCACTCTGGGATGCAGCCTATCTGGCCCTGGGGATTTATCGGCATTTAATCCATTCAATTTACCTAACACCACTTCCCGACTAATCTGGATTTCACTCAGTTCCTCCATCTCATTTGACCCTCGGTCCCTGCTATTTCCGGCAGAGTATCTATGTCTTCCTTCGTGAAGACAGAACCAAAGTAGTTATTCAACTGGTCTGCCATGTCCTTATTCCCCATGATCAATTCACCTGTTTCTGACAGCAAGGGACCTACATTTGTTTTAACTAATCTTTTTCTCTTCACATATCTATAAAAGCTTTTGCAGTCAGTTTTTATGTTTCCTGCCAATTTTCTTTCATAATCTGTTTTCCCTTTCCTAATTAAGCCCTTTGTCCTCCTCTGCTGGACTGAATTTCTCCCAGTCCTCTGGTAGGCTGCTTTTTCTGGCTAATTTGTATGCTTCATCTTTTGTTTTGATACTATCCCTGATTTCCCTTGTTATCCACGGATGCACTACCTTCCCTGATTTATTCTTTTGCCAAACTGGGATGAACAATTGTTGTAGTTCATCCATGCGGTCTTTAAAGACCTTCCATTGCATATCCACCATCAACCCTTTTAGAATCAATTGCCAGTCTATCTTGGACAGTTCACGTCTCATACCCTCAAAGTTACCTTTCTTTAAGTTCAGAACCCTTGTTTCTGAATTAACTATGTTACTCTCCATCCTAATGAAGAACTCAACCACATTATTGTCACTCTTGCCCAAGGGGCCACACACAACAAGACTGCTAACTAACCCTTCCTCTTTACTCAATACCCAGTCTAAAATAGCCAGCTCTCTCGTTGGTTCCTCTACATGTTGATTTAGAAAGCTATCCCGCATACATTCCAAGAAATCCTCTTCCTCAGCACCCCTGCCGATTTGATTCACCCAATCGATATGTAAATTGAAGTCACCCATTATAACTGTTTTACCTTTGTTGCACTCATTTCTAATTTCCTGTTTGATGCCATCCCCAACTCCACTACTACTGTTAGGTGGCCTGTACACAACTCCCACTAGCATTTTCTGCCCCGTAGTGTTCCTCTTACACTCCAAAGCTGTATGTTATTGTAGGTTAATTGGCTTTTGTAAAATTGTAAATTGTTCCCAGTGTGTAGATTAGAGTGCAAGGATCACTGGTCGGTGCGGACTCGGTGTGCCGACGGGCCTGTTTCTGTGCTGTATGACTAAATAAACTAAAGTAAACTAAACTAAACCAAGTTAAACTCTAACCTTCCAATCCCTTAAATCATACTGAACCTTCTGTTGAACATTGTGATGCCCAATCAGTTTTAATCACTAAAATGAATTGATTTTTTATCTCATCTTCATGGTCAAGCAACATCTACTGGCCATGACATTTTTTTTAATGATCATTTAAAACAATGACAGAAATAGTCCCTGGTCTCACTTGACCCTTCCTTCTAACATAATATATATCCCATTAATTTAGATCCCATAAATTAGCTTTCCAACAGCTAGTTCAATCATTGGATGTACAGACGGATACAAAGTGTTGGAGTAAGTCAACGGGCCAGGCAGCATCTCTGGAGAATATGTTTAGATGATGTTTCAGATCAGAAACCTTCTTCAGACAAAGTTTACACAAATGGACACAATGTACTGGAGTAACTCTGTGGGTCAAGCAGCATCACTGAAGAACCCCTGACACCCATACTAATCAAGAATCTATCTATCTCTGCCAAAATTATTAATTGACTTGGCCTCTACAGTCTTCTGTGGCTATTATCTCAATGGGGTTAGGTTAGGTAAGCGGGAGGTGCAGCGAGACCTGGGCGTCCTTGTACATCGTTCACAGAAAGTTGGCGTGCAGGTACAGCAGGCAGTGAAGAAAGCTAATGGAATGTTGGCCTTCATAACAAGAGGATTTCCGTGTCAGAGCAAAGAGGTTCTTCTGCAGTTGTATAGGGCTCTGGTGAGACCACATCTGGAGTATTGTGTACAGTTTTGGTCTCCTAATTTGAGGAAGGACATCCTTGTGAGTGAGGCAGTGCAACGTAGGTTCACGAGAATGATCCCTGGGATGGCGGGACTGTCATATGAGGAAAGATTGAAAAGACTAGGCTTGTATTCACTGGAGTTTAGAAGGATGAGGGGTTATCTTATAGAAACATATAAAATTGTAAACAAGCTAGAAGCAGGAAAAATGTTCCCAATGTTGGGCGAGTCCAGAACCAAGGGCCACAGGCTTAGAATAAAGGGGAGGTCATTTAAGACTGAGGTGAGAAAAAACATTTTCATCCAGAGAGTTGTGAATTTATGGAATTCCCTGCCACAGAGGGCAGTGGATGCCAAGTCACTGGATGGATTTAAGAGAGAGTTAGATAGAGCTCTAGGGGCTAGTGGCGTCAAGGGATATGGGGAGAAGGCAGGCACGGGTTATTGATAGGGGACGATCAGCCATGATTACAATGAATGGCGGTGCTGGCTCGAAGGGCCAAATGGCCTCCTCCTGCACCTATTTTCTATGTTTCTATGCAAGGAACTCCACAGATTCACAACCCTCTGACAAAATCAATTCCTCCTCCTCCGATCATGTACTGCTGCTGCTCATCCCCGCATACAAACAAAAACTGAAATCCGTCAAGCCTAAAACAATAACCGTTAAGTCCTGGTCAGAGGATGTCATCGAAACGTTAAGGGGATGTTTTGAATGTACTGACTGGGACCTCTTCCTCGATGTATCCGGCAACAACATCGACGTGTACACTGACGTGGTGACGTCATACGTCCGCTACTGTGAAGAACTGTGCGTCCCCTACAAAACTGTCACAATACCCAGCAATGGTAAACCCTGGTTCAACATGCACATACAACTTCTTCGCAAAAAGAAAAATGCAGCCTACACCAACGGTAACAAGGATCAGTATAAATCAGCAAAATATGAACTCAGGTCTGCAATTCGGAAAGCAAAATTAGCTTATTCAAACAAATTGGAACAAAACCCACAATTCAAGAGAAGTCTGGAAACATCTACAGAAGATGACGGACTACAAAAGACGTTCTGTTCCCATCCCAGACGAGGATCCGGATTTACCGGAGAAACTGAACACTTATTCTGCACGCTTTGATAATGCCACCCCGCCATCCATGCCTCCCCCCCCCCCCACCTAACTCAGCACCATTCACCATCTCTGAAGAGGTGGTTAGGGCGGCCTTCAAAAATCTTAATGAAAGAAAAGCGGCAGGGCCTGACAATCTCAGCCCCGCTGCTCTCAACCACTGTGCAGCTCAGCTGGCCCCTGTGTTCACCTCCATCTTTAACACCTCCCTCAGCCAATGTAGAGTCCCACAGTGTTTTAAATCATCCATTATCATCCCTGTGCCCAAGTCCTCCAAGGTGAGCTGCCTGTACGATTATAGACCTGTGGCATTAACATCAGTCGCCATGAAGGCCTTTGAGCACATAGTCCTCACCCATCTGAAAACTCCCACTGCCCCCATCATGGACCCTTTCCAATTTGCATATAGTGCCAACCGGTCTGTTGAGGATAGAAACATAGACAATAGGTGCAGGAGTAGGCCATTCGGCCCTTCGAGCCTGCACCGCCATTCAATATGATCATGGCTGATCATCCAACTCGGTATCCCGTACCTGCCTTCTCTCCATACCCTCTGATCCCCTTAGCCACAAGGGCCACATCTAACTCCCTCTTAAATATAGCCAATGAACTGGCCTTAACTACCCTCTGTGGCAGAGATTCACCACTCTGTGTGAAAAAAGTTCTTCTCATCTCAGTTTTAAAGGATTTCCCCCTTATCCTTAAGCTGTGACCCCTTGTCCTGGACTTCCCTAACATCGGGAACAATCTTCCTGCATCTAGCCTGTCCAACCCCTTAAGAATTTTGTAAGTTTCTATAAGATCCCCTCTCAATCTTCTAAATTCTAGAGAGTATAAACCAAGTCTATCCAGTCTTTCTTCATAAGACAGTCCTGACATCCCAGGATGCTATCAACTTAGCTCTTCACTATTCCCTACATCATCTGGAATCACCGAACACCTATGCACGCATCCTGTTTATAGGTTTTAGCTCGGCCTTTAATACTATACACCCGATTAAACTCTACAATAAAGTGTTGGACATGAGCATTCACCCAGCCATGTGCCATTGGATTCTACACTTTCTAACAAACAGACAGCAAAGAGTCAAGGTGGGTGAAAAACTCTCCAGCCCTCTGACTCTCAACATAGGAGCCCCCCAAGGGTGCGTTCTGTCACCCCAGCTCTTCTCACTTTACACCAACAACCTCACATCCCAATGCAGCTCAGTTAAAATTTTTAAATATGCAGACAACACAACAATAATTGGCCTCATCTCAGACAACAACAAATCACAATACCATCTAACAGTCGATAGCGCAGTCAAATGGTGCGCAGACAACAACCTCCAGCTTAATACTTCAAAAACCTTAGAAACTATCATAGATTTCAGACGCAATCAAAACCACAAACCCCCGGTCCATGTCAACTCTCACCCCATAACCTCCACGAACTCATTTAAGTTTCTAGGCACCTATATCTCCAATAATCTAAAATGGCACATCAATGCAGACCACGTCATCAAGAAAGGTCAACAACGCCTATATTTCCTCAGACAGCTCAAAAAGTTCAGAGTCCATAAACACCTCCTGGTCCGTTTCTATCAATCAATCATTGAAAGCATCATCACCTCCTCAATCACAGTCTGGTACGGTAACACCGATAGTCACTCACTACACAGAATACAGCGCATTGTCTCCAAGGCCTCCAGGATCATCAACTCCCCCCTCCCCTCAATCCATTCCATTTATCTCCAACGTACCTCAAAACGGGCAAAAAAGATCATCTCGGACCCCTCCCATCCAGCAAATCACCTTTTCCAGTCTCTCCCTTCAGGGAGGCGCCTCAGGTCACTTGCTACTAAAACCACCCGCTTTAAAAACAGTTTCTTCCCCTCAGCAATAAGAACTCTCAATTTCGTCCAATAATCAGACAATAATATGACTTTTGATGTATACAATGTCTTGTCTATGGTCTTTGTTTGTTCTTTTGCACTATGTATTGTTGGTGAGATTTGTGATTTGTGATGTGGTATGGATGCACTTTATTACGGTGATCTATGTTATTAGTTGTATGTAACTAAAGCAGTGTACCATCATGTACCGAACCCAAATACCACCAACCCTGGTTGCGTGGCAAATAAACATTCTATTCTATCTCCTTCCTAAAGGAACATATTTTTATTCTAAGGCTACAACCTCTGGTCCTAGACTCTGCCACTAGAGGAAACATCCTCACCACATCCACTCGATCCAAGCCTTCTCCAGAGATTCTGCCTGACCCACAGAGTTATCCCAGCACTTTGTGTCCATTTGTTTAACCAGTGACTGCAGTTCTTTGTTTCCTTACTCATGTGTGGCCTTTCTATAGAAAAAAGACAGCTGCAATCTACATAATGTTTTGCAAAAAAAAAACATAACCCATTATATTTAAATCTCCATCCCATGCTTACATTTCTTCTTCTGCCTTCCCACATGTTCTTGCTGTGTCAGGCTCTGAGCACTTAACTCCCCCGATAAAATGTATGAGCTATTTCATGCAACTCCATAACTTTAAATCGAGGTAGAATTTAGTGGTATTTTGTCAGTAAGTGAGGTGGAGGTGGAGAACAGTTTATAATTCAGTTTAATTGCACTACAAACCAAGTCAGTTAAATTTGATAGTACTTTGCAACGATGTTACAATTCAGTTTAATTGGATGGAGAATTACCCGGACATCGGCATTCTGGTTGGCTCTGTGCATTGTCGCCATATACTGCCTAAAACAGGACAAATGTATCCAGAAAGATAACGCGAGTACAGGAAAGCTGCAAATAGTTATGTGCATAATCACTCAGTCATTCACAACAAGGCTTTCATCAAAGTTAATTGGCACAAGAATCATCTCCGTTCCAGCTAACTAGCTAGGAATTCATTGCCACAGAAAGGTGTGGAGGCCAAGTCAATGGATATTTTTTAAGGCCAAGATAGATAGATTCTTGATTAGTACTGGTGTCAGGGGTTATGGGGAGAAGGCCGGAGAATGGGGTTAAGAGGGGAAGATAGATCAGTCATGATTGAATGGTGGAGTAGAATTGATGGGCCGAATAGCCCATCTGCTATTACTTTTGAACTTTATCATTGTCATTTATCAAGTAGCCTAAACAAAAATGAGTAGGAAGGAACTGCAGATGCTGGTTTAAAGCAAAGATAGACACAAAAAGCTGGAGTAACTCAACGGGTCAGGCAGCATCTCTGGAGAAACTTAATAGGTGGCATTTCGATTTGAGACCCTTTTCAGACCCAAATCATCACCCATTCCTTTTGTCCAGAAATGCTGCCTCACCCACTGAGTTCCTCCAGTTTTGTGTGTCTATCTTCAATACAAAAATGACTTTTTTTCAAATCAAATCAACCTTTATTGTCATCTTGCAAAGCAACAGTTGCACAGTGCAAAATGAGAAGATGTTTCCCAGGGAATACCGGAGCATCGCACATGAAACTTAAAACATTTCACACATAATAACAATAAAAAACAATCCAGTCCCTGATGAAACAGTGTAAATAGTTAAAAGCAGGTAAAACAGCAACATTAAAATACCTTGCATGTATGTAATGGTTTTTTACCACATCAGGATGTTTTGATTATGGCACAAAATATCTATCTGTCATTTATGAAAAAGAGGAAATAAGATTTCCTTCAGAATTCAGAATTGAGTCTCTTCAATTGAAAATTCTTCTAATGCTTTGCAATGTGCTTCAGAAGTCATTTATGGTTTTGCTAAATAATTGCTGTCTGGATTTCCTATTAATTCCAATTTCATTGTCTGCTATCTCTGTCTTCTGGCTCCAGAATTCTGCACACAAACCAGCAGATCTCAGTCTAAAAGCACCTTGGCACCTCTGTACATAGACATCATTGCTCAAGGGAAACAATCCAAGGTTGGCTCTTACAGTTTATGGTTCAGTCCTCTCTGGAACAAAGCTATTCTCTCAAGTGTAAATCAAGCAACATGATATCTGAAGTAACGCATCAAAAATTGAGCACCGGTTAGAAATTTGTAAATTGTATGTGTTAAACACTCATCTTGGGTTCTATTGGGTGTGGTCTTGATCTTACGGCTTGACAAAATGTAGCCCTTACATGTTTCTTATCTGTAATTTCTCTGTAACATTATAACTTAGTATCACTATGTTCTGCACTCTGACCATCTTTTCTCTTTACACTACCTTGATTGTACACAGAAATGGTTTCATTTGACTGGATAACACCCAAAAGAAAGTGCTTCATTGTACCTTGGTACTCATGATAATAATAATAATAATAATAATAATAATAATAATAATAAATCAATACCATCACCAATGGTGCAGGAAGGAACTGCAGATGCTGGCTTACACCAAAGATAGATGCAAAATGCTGGAGTAAGTCAGCAGGACAGGCAGCATCTCAGACAGCCAAGAATGGGTGACATTTCGGGTCGAGACTCTTCTTCAGACTCGACACCAACACCAATTAACGTTCCCATTGAAGTTACTACTTGTCAAACATTCTCTTTTTAGACGTTTCCAAAAATATGAAGTGTGCCTTTTTCACACAGAGAGTGGTGAATCTGTGGAACTCTCTGCCACAGAAGGTAGTTGAGGCCACAGTTCATTGGCTATATTTAAGAGGGAGTTAGATGTGGCCCTTGTGGCTAAGGGGATCAGGGGGTATGGAGAGAAGGCAGGTATGGGATACTGAGTTGGATGATCAGCCATGATCATATTGAATGGCGGTGCAGGCTCGAAGGGCCGAATGGCCTACTCCTGCACCTATTTTCTATATTTCTATGTTTCTACCTGGTGCCGGTGGTATTTTTGAGGTTATAATTTAAATGGTATTAGTAGATGGTTATGCATGCAACCAAATATGTAGTTACCTCATTACCATATTGACACTCCCACCTTATGTAGTATAACTGTAGTATCTGCATGCACCCTCCCCCTGTAGGTTCCAGTACGTGTGTAGACCAGTTGTGGTCAGTGCTGGGACGTGTGGATGTAGTGTCTTAATAAAGACTTAGTGAAGGACTAAGGACTACGTCTAATATCCTTTACAGTCTTGACAAGAGCCTGCCACTTGCATTAATAAACTGCATCGTGGATAGAATATTGGAAGGCAGAAAATTTAGTAACAAAGTGCTTTGTACTCAAACTTTAAACATTGGCTTCTATCTTTGGTGGCAAAAGAGATGCGTCAATGTTGTGGGTTGGGACCCTGCATCAGGACTGGGCTTGGAGGGGAGGAAAGATGTTGGGGAATCCAGAGAAGGAGCGAGCACTTGAGTTGGTAGATAATAGATGGAACCAGACTGAGAGGTGGGGTGGAGTTAATGATGGGGCAGATGGAATAATGCAGGAGAAAGAGAGATGGGATGGAAGTGGTGGACATCAGGATAAAGAACCTGGGAGGATTGATGAGAGTGGAAAAGGAACATGGTAATTGTTCATTGCCCGAAATTTGGAAAATTGAATGTCAATCTCATTGGGTTGTAAAGTGGAACAAGGAGTTAGGGAACTCACCATAAATAGTACAGAGGATATGAGAATCTAATAGGTTTTTCATGTAGATTCACTAGACTGTGAAGATATGTGGCCAGGTTGCAAATATTTGGGTTTTGAGTGATTATCTGTCAAATTGTTGACATTGAAAGAAAATAACACATATTAAGGTAAATATATCCTCCATTAAAATGTAATCTTTAAAACAGCTTTGGGCCAAACAAGAATGTTGACAGGCCATATTAATTTTGCACAGAGAGTAATATAATTTGGAATTGTTTATTTCAAAAAGCTCTGTTCAGGACCAGGATTAATTAATTTATGATACTAACCACATTCCTTGGTATTCTCCATAAACTGGAGAACATGCAGGTTAATGGATTGAAGTGTTGATTGGCCATGGTCTACTGCGATGCCCCAATGTTCTTGACTTGCTGAATTCCCTCCCCCTCCCCATCCACCACTCTCTGGTGTCCCATCGTATATAGTGTAGCACTAGGCTTCTGCCCATCTCTCCTGTTTATCCAAACCGTCTCAAATGAAGGAGGTGGTTCATTTGGAAATGAAGTTCAAAGCAAGTCGAGTTTGCAGAGGATCAGACCCGAAGCTCCATCCACCAACATGGGCTAGAGGCTCTCTTTAGACTGAAGACATTAGAAATACAACGTAGAGACAGCACAAACCAGTGTTCACCCCGTACACTAGTACCATCCTGCACATTATGGATATATTATAATTTTACTGAAGCCGATTAACTGACAAACCTGTACATCCTTCGAGTGTGGGAGGAAACCAGAGCACAAGCAGAAAACCCACAGGGTCACAGGGAGATCGGACAAGCTCCGTACAGACAGCACCCGCAGTCAAGTTCACACGCAGGTCTCTGATGCTGTAAGGCAGCATCCCTACCGCTGCACCACTGTGTTGCCAGTCTCAGAAGAGATTAATCAAAATGTTGAGTTGCCTCCAATATTAGCCTTGTGTTTCGAATAGATTTAAAAAAAAAATGCAAACCTGCCTATAGATAATGTTTAAGCATTAATAGACAATAGATAATAGCTAATAAGTGCACTGGTAGGCCATTCGGCCCTTCAAGCCAGCACCGCCATTCAATGTGATCATGGCTGATCATCCCCAATCAGTACCCCGTTCCTGCCTTATCCCCATATCCCCTGACTCCGCTGTCAGAAAAGCCCTATCTAGCTCTCTCTTGAAAATATCCAGAGAACCGGCCTCCAAGGCAGAGAATTCCACAGACTCACAACTTTCTGTGTGAAAATGTTTTTCCTCGTCTCCGTTCTAAATGGCTTACCCCTTATTCTTAAACTGATCCCTGGTTCTGGACTCCCCCAACATCGGGAACATGTTTCCTGCCTCTAGTGTGTCCAAGCCCTTAATAATCTTATATGTTTCAATAAGATCCCCTCTCGTCCTTCTAAATTCCCGAGTATACAAGCCCTGCCACTCCATATGACAGTCCCACCATCCCGGGAATTAACCATGTGGACCTACACTGCACTCCCTCAATAGCAAGAATGTCCTTCCTCAAATTAGGGGATCAAAACTGCACACAATACTCCAGGTGTGGTCTCACTAGGTCCCTGTAGGCCCCACAAGACACTCCCTTAACAAGGTGCACCCCGGCACCAAACCTTGCTTATATTGGCTGATAAATTACCCAATTTGCCACTTAACCAATTAATCAATTTTGCAAATTGGAATTACTCAGCCAATCATCAAACTCACTCCTGCTGCTCCCGAACTTGAAGGAACGTGTTCTTAGCTGGTCACGCCCGGTTTTTAACTAACCGCTCCTGAGAGGGAACAGCAATCATCAAACTCACTCCTGCCACTCCCAAACTTGAAGGAATCCCTAAAAATAATTCATTTAGACCAAAATGTATAGCTGTATAGGGAAACTGTTGAATGATTGTTTAACTTGCAGTGCTTTAAAACCTGATTATTCATGGATGGTAGACCAGCCACATTACAAAAGCTTATTGCTGGTAATAAACCCATTTTCAGCTGTATTAATAAAAAACTGCCGGTTTACCACTCTTAAATATGTCAAAGTATATTTTAATGGAAGAAACCTGTATAATTGCAGTTTTAAATCCTACCATATTGCATTGATCCACTGTTAGAATTTATGTTGCGGTATTGCAAGTTATTTGGAGTCAAAGCCAAGCCATTTCAGAAAGCCAGCTGCTAACTGCGCTGAAATGGCTGATGGCATTCATAGTGGGAATGCACTGACTTAAACTCAAAGCAGAATCTGTGTGCCTATACTGCGCTACAGTGGATTTCATGACGGCTAGGTAGAGGATTTGCCGACGATCAGGATACATAGAGTTGGCATAGGTGTTTCTTTTTCTGGCTGACAAAATGCAGCCAGTGCCACAGGGAGAAATGCGGGGGCTCAACTTTATCCAATTTAAATGAATGACTTGGATGAAGGCACCAAGGGCCTGGTTGCCAAATGAACTGACGACATGAAGAAAGGTAGGAAGCTAAGTTATGAGGAGGACATAAGATAAAGCGATATCGTTAGATTAATCAGGGTGGTGAACCTATGGAATTATTTGCCACAGAAAGCTGTGGAGGCCAAGTCAGTGGGTGGATTGATAGATTCTTGATTAGTACAGGTGTCAGAGGTTATGGGCAGAAGGCAGGAGAATGGGGTTCAGAGGGAGAGACATGATTGAATGGCGGAGTAGACTTGATGAGCCTAATGGCCTAATTCTTCTCCTATTCCTTATGACCTTATGATTAAGTGAGTGGGCAAATCTGGAAAATGGAGTACAAAATGGGAAAAATAAATATTATTTGGACGGTGAGAAATTACAGGGCTAGAAGGGTGGACTGGTGTAGAGTTGCTGCCTTACAGTGCCAGAGACCCGGGTTCGATCCTGACTACAGGTGCTGTCTCTATGCAGTTTGTACATTCTCTCCGTGACCGTATGGATTTTCTGTGGGCGCTCCAGTTTCTCCCACACTCCAAAGACGTACAGGTTTGTAGGATAATTGGCTTCCGTAAAAATTATAAATTGTCCCTAGTGTGTAAGATAGTGTTAGTGTACAGGGTGATTGTTGGATGGCGTGGCCTCAGTGGGCAGAAGGGCCTGTTTCTGCTCTGTATCTCTGAACTAAACTAAACCAAAGATGCATTTGGGTACACGATTTGCAAAAAGCTCGCATGAAAGTAATTAGGAAAACTTACAGAATGTTGTCAGTTTTGTTCAAGAAGGAACTGCAGATGCAGGAAAATCGAAGGTAGACAAAAGTGCTGGAGATACTCAGCGGGTGCGGCAGCATCTATGGAGGAAATAGGTAACGTTTCGGGCCGAAACCCTTCTTCAGACTGAAGAAGGGTTTCGGCCCGAAACGTTGGCTATTTCCTCCATTGATGCTGCCGCACCCCCAGAATGTTGTCAGTACTGCTTGGAAAATGGAAAATTAAAATAAGAAAGTTGTACCATTCTCACATCGGGCCTTGATGAATTAGGGAAGAATATTAATGATTTGGAATTAGTTCAGAGAAAGTTTACCGGACTATTACCAGATAGTCTTATGAGCAAAGGTTGGTTAGTTTAGGTTTGTAACAGATGAAATTTAGAGGACTGAGTGGATATTTGACTAAAATTATAAACAAAGATTCTGAGGGGTCTTGACTGGGTGGATGATGCTGTGGTTGTTTCCACATCTGGGAGCAATATCCTGAACCAGAAGTCACTGTAAAAAAGTAAGGGGTAACCCATTTGAGATAGTGATGAGGCTTTTAAGTTTAGTTTGGTTTAGTTTAGTGACACGGCGTGGAAACAGGCCCTTCAGCCTTCCGAGTCCATGCATGACCATCGATCACCGCACACTTGCACTATCCTACGCACACTGAAGCCAATTCACCTGCAATCCTGTATGTCTTTGTAGTGTGGGAGGAAACTGAAGATCTCGGAGAAAACCCACGCAGGTCACAGGGAGAACGTACAAACTCCGTACAGACAAGCACCCATAGTTGGGATCGAACCCGGGTCAACTGGCGCTGTAAGACAACAACTCTACCGCTGTGCCACCATGCCACCCTGAGGGTTCTGTGACTTTTGACCTTTTCCCCCCAAAGTGGAAGCAGATTCTTGAATGTTATGGCAGTGGTTCATAGATACTTGAGAAGCAAAGTTACTGATGGGAATAAGGTTACAATCAAAAGAGACACCATTTTATCAAATGGAATCAGTATTTTGCTCCTCTATGTATGCTTGTAAGGGAGATGATTTTTTAATGGGGTACTGATACTATAGTTACCCATTTAAAAAACATTGGTCAGTGCCTGGAATGCACTGCCAGGGGTGTTGGTGGAGGTGTTAATATTGACCAAATTAAAGGCACCATACATTGGAGGATCCCTGTATTTGTCAAAATTGCTAAGCCTTTGTTAGTGGAAATTTACAGGCTGTGGATGGTGCCGACCAGTCTGGGCATCAGATTGATATGTAAGGATGAAAGATCCTGATGTTCTCCTCATTTCCCCTTAATTGATAAAATGTATAAAAACTCTGCAAACAAACTTTAATGCATTGATGTGATTGGATTACTGCAAACTAATTGTAAATATTGTAAATTCTGATGCAAGACAGTTACCCTGATTGGTTAAAAGTGTTTAGCCCTGGCAGGGGTGTTTGAATTCCAGGGTAAATGTTGCATTATTCAAGTTAAGTTAGCTTCTTCCAGAAACTGCCCCCTAGCTTTCATTGCAAAAGGATTTGAGTATAGGAGCAGGGAGGTTCTACTGCAGTTGTACAGGGTCTTGGAGAGACCACACCTGGAGTATTGCGTACAGTTTTGGTCTCCAAATCTGAGGAAGGACATTATTGCCATAGAGGGAGTGCAGAGAAGGTTCACCAGACTGATTCCTGGGATGTCAGCACTGTCTTATGAAGAAAGACTGGATAGACATGGTTTATACTCTCTAGAATTTAGAAGATTGAGAGGGGATCTTATAGAAACTTACAAAATTCTTAAGCGGTTGGACAGGCTAGATGCAGGAAGATTGTTCCCGCTGTTGGGGAAGTCCAGGACAAGGGGTCACAGCTTAAGGATAAGGGGGGAAATCCTTTAAAACCCGAGATGAGAAGAACTTTTTTCACACAGAGAGTGGTGAATCTCTGGAACTCTCTGCCACAGAGGGTAGTTGAGGCCAGTTCATTGGCTATATTTAAGAGGGAGTTAGATGTGGCCCTTGTGGCTAAGGGGATCAGAGGGTATGGAGAGAAGGCAGGTACGGGATACTGAGTTGGATGATCAGCCATGATCATATTGAATGGCGGTGCAGGCTCGAAGGGCCGAATGGCCTACTCCTGCACCTAATTTCTATGTTTCTATGTTTCTAATGTATGGGATATTCTGTTATTGGTTTGGGGAACTGTCAATAATGTACTGATGTAATTAATATGTTTGATTGGATTGTAAGGGGACCACCCCTACGTAGTTCGTCCCCTCAAGTTTCGGGGACCTATAAAAGGCAGCCCCCACGAGGTCCTTTGTCGATCTTCTGGAAGAGCGCTTGGGACTGCGTGACCTTTTGGAGTGTTTCTGGTTGCACGAGGCTGAAGGGTTTGGCCAGGAAGATACAAGGATCAAACCCGCAGTGGTTTAGGTATCGTATAGGGGAATTTGTTGTGAAATCCAAAAATAAAGATTAGTTGTTCCAGTGCTTGACTCAGTAGTTTTTGACTGAACCCGACTGGGGGGTAAGCTTGAGAAGAACATATTTACAGAGGCAGATACAAGCGGCTATTAGATGCATACATGGATCTGCACGAAATGAAGGAACATGGAAAATGTGCAGGCTGTGGAGATTAGTTTAACTTGGTCTCATGCTCCTGTGCTGTAATATTCTATGTTCTTTGTGACATTCCGAAGTTACAAGGGGGTCACAGCTTAAGGATAAAGGGGAAATCCTTTAAAAACGAGATGAGAAGAACTTTTTTCACACAGTGGTGAATCTCTGGAACTCTCTGCCTCAGAGGGTAGTCGAGGCCAGTTCATTGGCTATATTTAAGAGGGAGTTAGATGTGGCCCCTGTGGCTAAGGGGATCAGGGGGTATGGAGAGAAGGCAGGTACGAGATACTGAGTTGGATGATCAGCCATGATCATATTGAATGGTGCAGGCTCAAAGGGCAGAATGGCCTACTCCTGCACCTAATTTCTATTTTCTATGTTTCTATAACACAGTCACAGTTACTACTCATAAATCCATAGCATGGAAATTGGGCAAAGATGATAAGAAGCAGTGATCATCAAGAATGACCTCTCAGGACAATAATGAAGGTGAGATTAAGTAGACAATGGTTCCCTGTAGAGAGTTAATTCAGGCAATATCATTAGCTTCTGGTCACGAACTTGTTGGATAAATATTTAACATGATTGTAGAGAAAGAAAACAGTATCATAGGCTGTACTTGAATGTAAAACCAGAAGTGATAGCAGCAGTATCCAAGTTAACATAATGTCTATTGTGTATTTTGTATCATATTTTGGCTATGCCTAATAGATTAATCATCCTTAAGTAAAAGGTAAAAAAAGACTTGAGGAATATTGTCCAATTTCAGTGAAGTTATCTTTTTCAGACAATTGAAAATATCAAATAATAAACAACCGATTTGCAAATACACATCATGAAACAATTGGAATATTTTTAGTCAATGCTTCATCCTCAAACAATCTAAACACATGCCCATGGCAATATCGGAAAACATTTGTATTTCAAAATCAGCTGCGATTCAGAAAAGAATTGTTATTATTCCAGAAATGTAGACTTCTGTCTCTGTGCAAAATTCAATCGAATGTAAGAATTCCATTAAAGATCAAAGTCTCAAAATGTAAGTCATGCTAGACTTCCATAATATATGCGCATCTCTGTGATAAAACAATCCTAGTGAACATGGCAAAGACAGTTAAGGGTTGTAAGGTTGTGGGAAAGGAATCTTATTGAACTGGAATGCCAGGAACAATGAAGATAGTGGATCTTGTGAACAGTGGAACTGACCGGGTGTATTGTTTCAATGATGACTGTTCAAAGCATTGCAAAAACAGTCTTAACAATGAATGAGGATTCATTGCTCGGACACTGAGAATTTGTATTCATTTCACAAAATACAGGCTGTTATTATTCCAGATTTAATAAAATACAGTGATATGTGGAGAGAAAACATTTCACGACAAGTCCCTTTCACCACAGCAGTCTTGATGTCACAGTCACAGAAGCTGAAGCCGTTTACAAGTATTATTACAATGAAGACAGACACATAAAGATGTAGTAACTCAGCAGATCAGGCAGCATCTCTGTAGAAAACGAATAGGTGACGTTTTGGGTTGAGACCCTTCTTCAGACTGAGAGTCAGGGGAAAGGGAAACAAGAGATATAGATGGGCGATTTCCAAAGAATGAAAAACAGTATATGCAAAAAGTAAGGATGATCAAGAAAAGATGGAGCCCACAATGGTCCATTGTTGGCCGCGGGCTAGGTGATAATGAGTTAAACAGACAGTGAAACTCAACAGGACAACAGCGAAACTAGTACGATGACTAGGGTGGGGGAGAGATGAAGAATGAGAGGATGCAAGAAGTTAGAGAAATCAATATTCATACTGCTGGGTTCAAGCCTGCCCAATAATATTAGTAACTTTGCCATGAAAAGCTTCCGACATTCCATCTTCCCACAACCTTCCTGGAATGAACTGGTCTCTGCTGTAAATTGTAGCGGCAGTGTTTCTGGCAGAGACCCCGCTCCATCCTGGGATCTGAGTCAGTCACTAGATTTGTGCTGAAAGATAGACACATAAAAGATGGAGTAACTCAGTGGGACAGTCAGCATATCTGGAGAGAAGGAATGGGTGACTTTCTTCTTCAGACTGAAGAAGGGTCTCCAGCTGAAACGCCATCCATTCCTTTTCTCCAGATATGTTGCCTGTCCCGCTGAGTTACTCCAGCTTTTTTGCGTCGATCTTCGGTTTAAGCAAGCATCTGCAGTTCCTTCCTACACTAGCTTTGTGCTGCTCAGCAGCACAAGTGTGGTGATAAAATCTCAGCAGGAGAAAGGTTACAGTATCTGCTGACACAAACGCTGACACATGCAGCTCCCAGTGTGGGACCCGCTATACTGGCAAGTAGGCGGTGGGGACATCAGCAGTTTGGTGATCAGTAAGGGGCTCAACTCATTAACAGCCTTGCTGACTGGTGAAAACGTCAGATCCTTAATACCTTCGACTGAATCTTGTTTTGTCCCATTTATTCAGTTGAAGCAAAGCAAAGGTAACATTTTGACACTGCATACTGCACATGCTGGTTTACAAAACAAATAAAATGCTCAGTGGGTCAGGTAGCATCTCTGGAGGACAAGAATAGACAACATGTTGGGTCAGAACACGTCTTTGGGTGCTGGTTTACAAAAAAAAACATTGGCATGTTAGGTAGTGGAGGTCAGAAGGCAGTGGAGGCCAATTCTCTGGATGCTTTCAAGAGCGACTTAGATGTAGCTCTTAAATGGGATGTAGCTCTTCCTGGGATGTCAGGACTGTCTTATGAAGAAAGACTGGATAGACTTGGTTTATACTCTCTTGAATTTAGGAGATTGCGAGGGGATCTTATAGAAACTTACAAAAGTACAGGGTCTTGGTGAGACCACACCTGGAGTATTGCGTACAATTTTGGTCTCCTAATCTGAGGAAAGACACTCTTGCCATAGAGGGAGTACAGAGAAGGTTCACCAGACCGATTCCTGGGATGGCAGGACTTTCATATAAAGAAAGACTGGATAGACTTGGTTTATACTCTCTAGAATTTAGGAGATTGCGAGGGGATCTTATAGAAACTTACAAAATTCTTAAGGGGTTGGACAGGCTAGATGCAGAAAGATTGCTCCCGATGTTGGGGAAGTCCAGGACAAGGGGTCACAGCTTAAGGATAAGGGGGAAATCCTTTAAAACCGAGATGAGAAGAACTTTTTTCACACAGAGAGTGGTGAATCTATGGAACTCTCTGCCGCAGAGGGTAGTCGAGGCCAGTTCATTGGCTATATTTAAGAGGGAGTTAGATGTGGCCCTTGTGGCTAAGGGGATCAGAGGGTATGGAGAGAAGGCAGGTACAGGATACTGAGTTGGATGATCAGCCATGATCATATTGAATGGCGGTGCAGGCTCGAAGGGCCGAATGGCCTACTCCTGCACCTAATTTCTATGTTTCTATGTTTCTATGTTAAAGATAGCGGAGTCAAAGGATATGGGGAGAAGGCAGGAACAGGGGTACTAATTGTGAATGATCAGCCATGATCACAGTGAATGGCGATGCTGGCTCGAAGGGCCAAATGGCCTCCTCCTGCACCTATTGTCTATTGTAGAATTTCTGGACGACATGGATAGGCAAGATTTTGGCTCGGAACCTGAATTTAGGTTCCGGTTTTACAATAAAAAGTGCAGGAATAACTCAGTGAGTCGGGTAGCAACTCTTGAGGATATGGATAGGTGATGTTTGGGTCAGAACCCGTCTTCATAATAATTGTTGTAGAGGAGAAAGCTGGATAACAAGTAGGGTCAGGTCAAAGCCTGGCAAGTAAAGGGTGGAATGCAGGTGAGCGGGATTTGCTTGGTAGATGGATGGGCAAAGCCAAAGATAAAAATAAGACAAAAGGGCTTTGCAAGAACATACAAACTCCACAAAGACAGCACCCGCACTTGGCTTCAAACCCGGGTGTCTGGCTCTGTAAAGCCACAAATCCATAGCTGCCCGCCCTCCACATGTTGCTGCTGTTCCACCAGTTTGAATTGAATTGAATGAATTTTATTAGCCAAGTATGTATACATACAAGGAATTTGCCTTGGTGCTTTGCTCACAAGTAACAACACAATATACAGTAGACAATCAAAAATAAAACATTATAATTAAAACATGTTAAGAATGAAATAATATACCAGAGCAAAAGGAGGTTACAGACTTTTGGCCGTTGAGTAGAGTTACTACTCGTGGAAAACTGTTTTTATGTCTGACTGTGGCGGCTTTGACAGTCCATAGTTGCCTTCCAGAGGGAAGTGATTCAAAGAGTTTGTGGCCAGGGTGAGAGGGGTCAGAGATGATCAACAATCTTCTCGGCTGATCGGACGATTCGCTGCAGCCTCCGGATGACTTGCTTGGTGGCTGAGCCAAACCAGACCATGATGGAGAAGGTGAGGACAGACTCTATGATGGCAGTGTAAAACTGGACCATCATTGCCTGTGGCAGATTGTGTTTCCTCAGCTGCCGCAGGAAGTACATCCTCTGTTGTGCCTTTTTGACTATGTATTCGATGGTGGCCTCCTGTTTAAGGTCCCTGGAGATGATGGTTCCCAGGAACTTAAAAGACTCCACAGATGAGACTATGGTGTTGTTGATGGTGAGTAGGGTGAGGGGAGGGGGAGCTCTCCTAAAGTCTACAATCAATTCCACCATCTTAAGAACATTGTGCTCCAGGTTGTTGTGATGGCACCAGGACACCAGCTGTGTCACTTCCTGTCTATAAGCAGATTCCCATTTTGGATCAGTCCAATCAGGGTTGTGTCGTCCTCAAACTTGAGAAGCTTGACAGAGGAGTCTGTGGAGGTGCAGTCGTTGGTGTAGAAAGAGTTGAGGAGAGGAGAGAGTACGCAGCCTTGCGGTGCTCCTATGCTGAGTGTCTGCGGGTCCAAGATGTGCTTTCCCAGCCTCACATGCCGCTCCCTGTCTGTCAGGAAGTTGGTGATCCACTGACAGAGGGGTTCAGGCACAGTCAACTGGGAGAGTTTGGAGTGTGGTAGCTCTGGCACAATGGTGTTGAATGCAGAGCTAAAATCCACAAACAAAATCTTTGCATAGGTCCCCTGGCGGTCTTGGTGCTGGAAGGTGAAGTGTAAGGACTCACTCTGGCAAATGGAGGGGGCCCAAGACAGAAAGATAGGTGCGGGAATCAGAAGGGGATGTAAAGTATGTGGCATTCGGGTGTACCGAGCGCAAGTGTTCATCAAAGTGGTTGCGTAGTCTGCGTTTAGTCTCGCCGATGTACAGGAGGCCACAACAGGAGCATTAAAAGCAGGAGGTGCAAGGATAATATTAACACATCATTTTAATAGCAGATTAAAGAAAAAAAGATGTGACAGCCTATACATAAATTGTAGAAGGAGTGGAACAGGTTTGTACAATCAAAAACACAAGGGAAAATTCATGATGTGTTAAACAAAATAAGAGTGAATGAATATACCATTAGATTGAAGGAATCTGCACTGAGCTGTGGAATAAGGAAACCAGGTTTAACTTGTTTTTATTGATGGGATGTAAAGATCACTCAGGTTTATTGCCCATTCCCAACGGCTGACAAACTGAATGCCCGGTGAATTATTCTGAAGGGAATTCAAAGTGAACCCCATAATTAAGACAAGAGAGTTCACATTGCTACTCAAATTGGTTGATGATTGTCATATGTATCAAGATACAGTCAAAAAACCTTGTTTTGCGTGCTATCTATCTAAATCACTCATGCATGAATAGTACTAAACCGTGCATGAGGGTAATAGATAAGGAACCGAACTGCAGAATAAAGTGTGTAAGAAGGAACTGCATTTGCTGGTTTACACCGAAGATAGACACAAAATACTGTAGTAATTCAGCGGGTCAGGCGACATCTCTGGGGAAAAGGAATCGGTGATGTTTCGAGTCGACACCTTTCTTCGAGTCTGATGAAGGATTTCGACCCGAAACGTCACCTATCCCTTTTCTCCTTAGATGCTGCCTGATCTGCTGAGTTACTACAGCATTTTGTGTCTATCGACAGTATAAAGTGTAATAGCTGAGTCACATATAAGCCAGACTGGGTAAGCACCATAAGCATATTCCTTTTTCTGGAGAATAGGAGAGACCCAGCTGATGTTTTACAACAATCTGATAATCTGTTAACTGATACCTGATAGTATCATTGTCGACATTACTGATACAGGCCTTTTATTCCAAATACATTTAATTAATTCATTTAATCTCCTCCAGCTGCACTTAGGGGATTTGAATTCATGTTTGACCTTATCATCTGACTTTTTTCAGTATTTTCTGCTTTTCCAGCTTTTACTTCAGGCTTCCAGCATTTAAAGCACTTTGCTTCCAGTTTCAGGTTTAGCTTTATAATTGTTACATGTGGCACAAAGTCCAGCAAAAACAGATACATAAAATCAATGGTCGAACTCAAGTGGATACAGAGTGCAGAATCTAGTTCTCAGCGTTATAGTGTGATGTATAGCGGTAGCGGTGTGGAATGGTAGTGGTAGCGGTGTGGTAGCGGTGTGGAATGAGCTTCCAGTGGAAGTGGTGGAGGCAGGTTCATTGGTATCATTTAAAAATAAATTGGATAGGCATATGGATGAGAAGGGAATGGAGGGTTATGGTATGAGTGCAGGCGGGACTAAGGGGAAAAAAAATTTGTTCGGCACGGACTTGTAGGGCCGAGATGGCCTGTTTCCGTGCTGTAATTGATATATGGTTATATGGTTATATGTAACGTATCAGTCCTATGGCCAAAGTGCAATGTCTGCGGTGGGGCAGAGATCTTCTTACCGAGTCCACATCACAAGATTAGAAATTGTTCATCCAGAGCGAAACACATTTCTCGGCATCTGCATACAATGTCATCTTGCGCTTCTTGTGCATAGTGGTGGAATGATTGGTGGAAATGGGTCGTGAGGTGAACGCTCTTTCCTTGACCCCATGCAAAGGTGAATCAGACAGTAATCCAGTTAATGGAGGGACCATTCAGAAGCCTGATAATAGAGGGGAAGAAACTGTTCCTGAGTCTGGTGGTGTGCACTTTCAAGCATTTGTACCTTCTGCCTGGTGGGAGTAGGGAGAAGGAGGAATGACCAGGGTGGGACAAGTCTTTGATTACGTTGGCTGCTTTTCCAAGGCATCGCCTAGTGTAGATGGTGGGAAGTTTGGTCCTTTTGAAATAACGTGGAAATGCAATTGCAAAGAAATTTGGATTTCTGAACAAGAACAAGAGTAAAAAGTTTGACTGAGGTTGGCTGTCACTGATTGACACATTAAAGCAAAGTTGTTTTGCTGATATTTTAATAAAATGATAAAGGTTTATTTAAAATTGGTAAAGTTACCAGATGAAAACTTTTAATGCATACATTTAAGTGATGATTTCTGCCATGAATAAATGGAAGCTCATCTACAGTGGATCAATGGAGGTGCAGAATCAACACAAAACTAAATTCGTACCATAAAACAAAAATCTTGGAACGTTTAAAACTTATTTTGTTCACTGACACTTAGTCTGGTGTCGTGTCGGTGTTCATGAAAGTTGGACAGAAACCAAGATGACACAGTAACAGGGGAGGCACTGTAATAGAACTGGTAGAGCTTCTGCCACACTGCACCAGAGACATCAGCATCAAGCCTTATGTCGGATGCTGCCTGTGTGGAGTTTGCAAGTTATCACTTTGATCATGTGGAGTTTTCCCAGGTGCTCCAATTTCTTCCCAAAATAGGCGTATTGCTAGATTAATTGGCCACTTATAATGTGAAGGTGAGCGGTGGAATCTGGGTTGCGAGCTGATGAGAATGTATGATGGAAACAAAATGATTAATGTAAGATTAACCCAAGAGGGTAGATGGTTGAAGCCGGCTCGGTGAGACAAAGGGTCTATTTTAGGCCAACTGTAATTATTACAGTTGACTTTTTATCTGTATCATGTCTCTGTAAGGAGAGTAGGAAAGAGATTGTGTCACAAAATCACTTGATCCTGAGGGTAAACTCTGAAGCATTTTTGCACTGAGGTCCAAAATGCACAAGTTCACAAGTTATAGGAGTAGCATTAGGATACTCAGCCCATCAAGTCCATTCCGCCATTCAATCATGGCTGATCTCCTAATCCCATTTTCCTGCCTTCTCACCATAGCCTTTGACACCTGTTCTAATCAAGAATGTGTTTATCTCTCACTTAAAAATATCTACTGAATTGGCCTCCACAGCTCTCTGTGGCTATGTTCCACAGATTAACTACCCTCTGACTAAAGAAGTTCCTCTTCACCTCCAGATCTGGGGAAAGCAGGATACAAAGTCCCAGTACAAAATGGATGAGTTTAGCTTTTTTAGTTTATTTTAGAGATACAGTGTGGAAATAGGCCCTTCGGCCCACTGAGTCCGAACCGACCAGCGATCCCTGCACACTAACACTATCCTACACACACCAGGCACAATGTATAATGTTACCAAGCCGATTAGCCTACAAACCTGTACATCTTTGGAGTGTGGGAGGAAACCGGAGCACCCGGAGAAAATCCAGGCCACAGGGAAAATGTACAATCTCCGTACAGACAGCACCCACAGTCAGAATCAAACCCAGGTCTCTGGCTTGGTAAGGCAGCAATTCTACCGCTGCACCACTGTGCTAGGTGATGCCCTGGCAGAATAGATTTAATAAGTAGATTTTTATTGTGAAAAGAAATCTGGGTTTGTAGACAAATCCATACTTTATTGGCAAAATATTTCTCATCTTAAATGTAACTCCTAAACATTATAATTTGCAGTGTTTATCATGAGCTAAATCATATCACAGTTCATATCTCTCCCAAATCAATGCTAGCGATAAAAAATATTGGCAGAGATATCCATTTAGTTGGATAGCGAGTTCTTGATTTAACCGAATCAGATTCTGTTTAAAGGGTGGAAGATAATTTGGAAGTGTAGCGCCTTGAGATGCCTGTGATTATAATCAAAGTGGGTGGGGTGAGATTTAGTTTAGTTGAGTTTAGTTTAATTTAGTTTAGTTTAGTTTATAGATACAATTTGGTGACAGGCCCTTTGCCCATTGGAAACCAGCACCACTGCGTCGCTAATGTTTTCAACGATTTAATAATAATAAAAAATAATTCTCACAGTTTTGCATCCTACACAGAAGGCTGTGGAGGCCAAGTCAGTGGATATTTTTAAGGCAGAGATAGATAGGCATATGATTAGTAAAGGCGTCAAAGGTTATGGGGAGAAGGCAGGAGAATGGGGTTAGGAGGGAGAGGTAGATCAGCCATGATTGAATGGCGGAGTAGACCTGATGGGCCGGATGGTCTAATTCTACTCCTATCACTTATGCATTGTGACCTACAAACTAAGGGCAATTTACAGAAGCCAATTAACCTACAAATCTGTACGTCTTTGGAATGTGGGAAGAAAGCAGAGCACCCGGAGAAAACCTACGTACTGTAGTCACAGGGAGAATGTACAAACTCCATACAGACAGCACCCGTAGTCAGGATTGAAACCAGGCCACATCTCTACAGCTGTGTCACTGTGCGCCCTTACTCCTTAAACTCAGTACTGTCCTGCAATATCGAGAAGGAGCACTTAATCCTTTCACTTTCAGTATGTCAATAATACATTAGACCAAAGCCAGTGCTGTTCACTGTATTTCAGTTAACCTTATACACAACAGATCTTCAAACCTCTAATGCATCAACTTTCCGATGAACATCAATGTATTCTACCCGCTGAATGCCGGCCGTTAGGTTATGTTTTGAATCGGAAGCAGCTTTTTGGGGAGAAAATGGAGCAACACTTAGACAGCAGTCCAGGGGTTATTAAAAGGTGACCTGTACAAGTGCTGCAAAGAATTGAGCAAGAGGCTTTTAAAAGGATGAGGCTGCACAACACGTCTCAGATGTGCAATCTTTCTAAGTGTGTTACCTTCCACTGCCATGACAGAGTGGGAACGGATTGGAGAATGATAGCCATTTTTGCCGCAGGGAGAAGGTAATTTCAGCGCGGACTGCTGTAGAGCATAAATAAACCTGCAAGCAACAGACCCTTTACCCAGGTTCCCATTACACAACAGCAAGGCTGCCTCATGATAATGGCGGTTTTGTCAAATGCTTGAAACTTTAATCAAGATTACAGTTACCGGTTTATTGTCCTCTTTCTCCCTCAACAAATGGAAATGGAGCTTGCTCTAAATACCAAGGAGCAACCCAATTTTAGATCGGGGAGAATAAAGGTGGAAATAGCTTCTCCACGTTCAATCTTCCCTTCTCCCACCCGGCTCCTCGCCTATTGTTTAGCTGTTTATGTTCTATTTTTGGCTTCCTCGCTCCATCATCCACATGTCTCTGTCTCCCAACTCCACTCCTTCCCCTCCCTCTGCCTGGTGTCTGAAGAAGGGTCTCGGTCCATATAACCATATAACAATTACAGCACGGAAACAGGCCATCTCGGCCCTACAAGTCCGTGCCGAACAACTTTTTTCCCTTAGTCCCACCTGCCTGCACTCATACCATAACCCTCCATTCCCTTCTCATCCATATGCCTATCCAATTTATTTTTAAATGATACCAATGAACCTGCCTCCACCATTTCCACTGGAAGCTCATTCCACACCGCAACCACTCTCTGAGTAAAGAAGTTCCCCCTCATATTACCCCTAAACTTCTGTCCCTTAATTCTGAAGTCATGTCCTCTTGTTTGAATCTTCCCTATTCCCAAAGGGAAAAGCTTGTCCACATCAACTCTGTCTATTTCTCTCATCATTTTAAAGACCTCTATCAAGTCCCCCCTTAACCTTCTGCGCTCCAGAGAATAAAGACTTAACTTATTCAACCTTTCTCTGTAACTTAGTTGTTGAAACCCAGGCAACATTCTAGTAAATCTCCTCTGTACTCTCTATTTTGTTGACATCCTTCCTATAATTGGGCGACCAAAATTGTACACCATACTCCAGATTTGGTCTCACCAATGCCTTGTATAATTTTAACATTACATCCCAGCTTCTATACTCAATGCTCTGATTCATAAAGGTTGGATACCAAAAGCTTTCTTTCTTTACCACCCTATCTATATGAGATTCCACCTTCAAGGAACTATGCACGGTTATTCCCAGATCCCTCTGTTCAACTGTATTCTTCAATTCCGAAACGTCACCCATTCCTTCTCTCCAGAGATGCTGTCTGACCCGCTGAGTTTACTCCAGATTTTGATGTAATCCTTCACTCTTCCTCTGTTCACCAATCACCACTGGCTCCTGTCTCACCGCTCCTTCTTAATGCCGGTTATCTCCATTCTCCGCTTTCAGTCCTGAAGCAGCGTTTTGATTCGAAAGGCCCTACTCCACCAACACCCACACATACTCCACCACAGATGCAGCTCAACCTGCTGAGTTTCTCCAGCAGATTGTAAGGGGTCTCTTTTGAAGTCTCAGTGGGGATGGAAGGTGGACTGTTCAGGAGGCTGAGGAAATCCAGCAGTTCTCCCACAACGCTTTCAAACTTCTTTCATAGAAAGCATTCTGTCGGGTTTGGGAACAGCACAGCCCAATACCACTAGTAGTGGCAGAGTTCATAAGTTGATAAATCATAGGAGCAGAAGTAGGCCATTTGGCCCATCAAGTCTAGTTTAGTTTAGTTCTTTGGTTTAGTTTCAACAAGTTCCTTCTGCCATAACAGTCCAATGTGTATATGTGTTCAGAGTCATACACTAATCCTTATACAACCTCCCTGCACTCCATCCAGGGACCCCGACAGTCCTTTCAGGTGAGGCAGAGGTTCACTTGCACCTGCTCCAACCTTTTTCTACTGTATCCGTTGCTCTCGGCATGGACTCACTCCTACATATGGGCGAGACCAAGAGCAGACTGTAGAGCTGTTGCCTCACAGTGCCAGAGACCCCGGTTCGATCCTCACTCTACGCCTAAACTCATCCCGCCTTGGCCTATGTGATCATATAAGGGCCGACAGATGGCACAATGGGCTAAGTGTTCGGCTGGCGAGCGGAAGGTAGCCGGTTCGAATCCCGCTTGGAGTGCATACTGTCGTTGTGTCCTTGGGGCAAGACACTTCACCCACCTTTGCCTGTGTGTAAATGTAATGTAATTATGTGAAGCACTTTGGGGTCAATGCAAGTTGACTAAAAATGTGCTATATAAATAAGATTGTTATTATTATTATTATTATTATTATCACCCAGTTGCCAAACATTTCAATTCCCCCCCCCCTCCATTCCCATTCTGACCCTTCTGTCCTGGGCCTCCATCACTGTCAGAGTGAGGACGCATGCAAGTTGCAGGAGCAGCACCTCAAATTTAGCTCAGACAGCTGACAACCCACCGGTATGAATATTGATTGCTCTAATTTCAAGTAGCCCTTGCATTCCCTCTCGTTCCACCTCCCCTCATCATCTTCCAGGTTTCACTGTTTGTACCTCTTCATTGTCACCTCATCCACATCCAACAACCATTGTGTGCTCCACATTACTTGAGTCATTGGTGCCGGTTGAGATTTGTTCTGTACCTTTGCAGACCCCTAGTTTCCCTCTCCTCTAACTCTCATTCTGAACAAGGGGCTCAACCCAAAACATCATCTACCCCTTTTCTCCAGAGATGCTGCCTGACCCATCGAGCATTTAGCATCTATCTTCGGTGTAAACCAGCATCTGCAATCCCTCCCTACTCATACACTGATCAGGCCAGGTATCTGCAGCAGGTTTGCTCCCCTCAAAGGCATTATCGAACCGTAAGCAAGAAATGGAGAGATATGGATCACATACACGCAGCGAAGGTTAGGTTAACTTGGCATCATGGTCAGCATTATGGGCCACAGGGCCTGTTCCTGTGCTATAATGTTCTATGTTCTATACAAATATAGAAGTTAATGACCAGTTAAACCAGTAGTTACATGTTTCCTGTTATCAAGACCAGCTTTTTGAAAATTTGAGATTTATTTAATTACTTGAATTGATATTCCCCAGCTCCCATAGTATTCAAAGGCACATTTAGAAATTAATTGTCCAGTAAGCTAACATATGTTTTCTGATGAGGCTTAAGTCAGTTACTGTCTGAACTGGTGCTGAAAGGGTACAGAGAAGATTTACGAGGATGTTGCCAGGACTAGAGGGTCTGAGCTATAGGCAGAGGTTGAGTAGGCTCGGACTCGAGTACTTGGATCACAAGAGGATGAGGGGTTAGGAATAGATTGGGTCGATGCACAGAGTCTCTAGCCCAGAGTAGGTGAATCGAGGACCAGAGGACAGAGGTTTAAGGAAGAGATTTAATAGGAATCTGAGGGGTGACTTCTTCACACAAAGGGTGGTGGGTGTATGGGACAAGCTGCATCAGGAGGTAGTTGAGGCTGGGAATATCCCAAGGTTTAAGAAACAGTTATGGCCCTGTCCCACTTTGGTGACTTTTTAGGCCACAGTAGGAGACTATGCAGTCGCCACATGTTCGCGGGTGGTTGCCGGGAAGTCGCCTACATGGTCGTGAGGAGTTCGGGGAACTAGTCGCGGCCTCATTATGGTCGCCGCAAATTTTTCAACGTGTTGATAGATTAGCGGCGACCAGAATGAAGCCGCCATGGAGAGTAGCGAGAATTCCCGTGCCGTAGGTGGGTCGCCAGGAGGTCGAAGGTTCTCGTAGATTATAGCCGGTGCTGACCAGTGAATTTCATTGGCCCATAAGGAAAACAAAATTTAAGCAGTATTTTTCAGAACCAAGGATAACCGACCGGTAATGTTAAATGTCAACAGAGCTTCACAGCTGTGTATCACTGGCTTCTTAAAAGTTGGCTCCCCCTCTTCTCCCCCTCCCCTCCCCTCTTTTAAAGGACTTACCATACACTGTGCTTTAGCCGTCTTAATTACAGCGCCAACCTTCCTGTTCATCGCGGTTTGTGTCTGTATCACCTTGGCTTTGCACCATGAGAATTTTTTAGACATCGCTCCCCCCAGCTTGCCCTGTCCCCCGCCTGCATAATGGGCAGGTGAAGGAAGCGATGTGTGTGTGTGTGTGTGTGTGTGTGTGTGTGTGTGTGTGTTCCATTCTGACAGTCGCCTTTCCAGTTGCCGGTTTTTCAGGCGACTGCCGGCAACTTGACAATCGCCTGAAAAATCGCCTGAGTGTGACAGGCCCATTAGATAGGTACATGGATAGGACAGATTTGGAGGGATATGGACCAAACACCAGCAGGTGGGACTAGTGTAACTGGGACATGTTGGCCGGTTTGGGCAAGTTGGGCTGAAGGGCCTGTTTCCACATTTGTGTAACTGTATCACTGTGTGAATATGGTCCAGATTCCATGGGATTTAAAGTAAATTGTCCATTGGAAAATCAATTGATCAATGACAACCATTGGGATGTTGATTGCTAATGCTTTTATATTTTAAAAAAAAATTCTCACTCGGTGGAGATGGTTATTAGTTGGTATGTGTTTGACGTAAATACTATTAATCATTTACCAGTCAAAGCCAGGACGGATCTGTTTGACTCTCTGAGGTATGGTGAGAGACTTTTGGAAACACAATTAAATGACTTGTATAGGAGATGCAGTATTTGATAAACACGGGTACCATGAACTTCTGCTGCACTGACAGCTATCAAATAAATCAGATGTTTCAAAGCTGGCAGCCACTAAAACAGCGTTGATCCTTGTATATTCAAATATAGAAGCACAAGTAGGTGGCATAGCAGTCACCTACAGCAACATTAATAATATATTTCGAGAGCACTTTTTATTAAATGCATTAAGAGCTAACAGTTTTCAAGAGAGAGTTAGATTTAGCTAGAGGAATCAAGGGATGTGGGGAAAATGCATGAACGGGATACTGATTTTAGATGATCAGACGATTAACCTGCAAACCTGCACATCTTCCAAATGTGGAAGGAAACTGAAGAACCCAGAGAAAACCCATGATTACAGGGAGAACGTACAAACTCCATCCAGACAGCACTATACAGACAGGATCGAACCTGGGTCCTTGGCGCTGTAAGGCAGCAACTCTACTGCTGGACCACTTTGCCGTTCCAACTTAAGGAATAGAGATGTGGATCAATATGTGCGATTGTTTTGGCAAGATAAAGCAAAAATTCACCCAATTCCAATGCAATCAGGGGAAGAAATTTATACCGAGAAGCATGACAACTTCTGTGGAAAATAAATATTTCCCCAAATCTATCAAACCAGTGAAAACTTTTTTTTTTTTAATTTAAACTTTCACCGATTCTTTCCCTCGATGTAATTATATCCTTATATCTAATTGGATCTGAAAATCGCATATTTGGGAATGTTATTTTTGAAACTAAATAATGCTCGGCGAAACCGCAAATTTTTCACTTTGAATTACAATGGGGTAAACTCTGAGTGTTTCTTTTTAACCATCGATTACAATTACATTCATTGGAAACTCATTAGAGGTTAATGCCAACCGCATCATCATAAATTGACAAGGCGACTGACACAAAATCCTACTTATAATGTGCTAGATTAGCAGAGAAGGTCAAATTGACACAAAGGTTCTTGTTCTAACCTTCTCATTGACACATAGATCATATCGGTTTCAACTAAATGCAACCTGACCTGCTACAGTAAATTGAAATGGCATTAACATGACATCCACTCATAATGCATCTCCTTTATGTCAATAGAACTGGCAAAAAACTATCCAGCCAGTGAATAAAGTAATGAATGCAATAAAAACTTAAATTCCGAAGCATCCTGCCGGTCACCAAATTGATATATTATAGAATAACTGTCACCTGTGACTGATTATAGGGATGGTGATTTAATTGACAAAGTCAAATGATGTCATACAAAGCTTAAGCAATTTTTAAGGGTTTATTTAATTGCCAAAATATTAACTAAACAGATGTTTCCAGGTCTGCGGAAGACAATAGGACTTTGTATTATAACCTATATCTGATTCCAAATGGTCTGACATTAGTTCAGACCTCCGTAATATAAGCCCATGATTTTTAAAATGGTGTCTTTCCTAATTCTCCCAAGTTTACCATTATTGGGGTTGACTGTAATGTTTTGGATTTTTTTTTTTTTGGTCTTACATGTGATTAACCGGAGGCTAAATTCAGCTGTGTTGGCAAGTTTGCACAAGGCTAGACTACCCTAAATGTTTAGAAACAAATGCATTTATCTGAAGTAAAGTGGGACTAAAAATGGTCTTGCCCACCATCTTATGATTTATTCAATGGAAATATATGCAAATATCAATTGCGAAACATAACTGGATATATCTCATACATTATGAGTCTTGAGGAGATTTGGGCTTGGAGAAGTTCATACATAATGGATTTCCACACAAAAAAAAATCTATTGGGTATATTTAGGTGGCATTAATTCACATGCAATGCATCACAGATGTCCTCTTTATTGACTATATGGCACACCAGAACACTGGTCTCAACCACTGATATTCTTTGGATATTCTGCTTTTCATTTAATTTCCTACACTTTGCTGGCAAATTGTTTTTTTAAACCCATCCCGCCCAACAAGACCACATAACAGGCCCGACTGCAAGATCAACATACAGTAGAATCAGGTCAATGTTGTGTTTTTTTTTTTCTCAGATGCATCTAGACTACAGTTTAGTTTAGAGATAAAGCATGGAAACGTGCCCTTTAGCCCACCACATCTGTGCCGATCAATGATCAGCCGTACACCACTTCTATCCTACATCCTGGGGAAGGTTTTACAGAAGATAAACCTACAAATCTGCACGTCTTTGGAATGTGGGAAGAAACCAGAGCACCTGGAGAATACCCACGCAGACACAGCGAGAAGGTACAAACTCCTTACAGGCAGCACCCATGGTCAGGATCAAACCCGGGTCTCCGGCATTGAAAGGCAGCAACTCTACCACTGCGTACCTGTGCCATCCCATCAGCATCTGAAATGTCCTCGTTCTTCAGGGAACGGGGATTCCCCTCCGCCACCATAGATGAGGCTCGCACCAGGGTCTCATCCATACCCCGCAGCACTGCTCTCTCTCCCCATCCCCGCTCTCGCAACAAGGGCAGAGTCCCCTGGTCCTCACCTTTCACCCCACCAGCCGGCAAATACAACACATAATCCTCCGCCATATCCGCCACCTCCAACGTGACCCCACAACTCGCCACATCTTCCCATCTCCCCCCATGTCTGCGTTCCGCAAAGACCGCTCCCTCCCCAACTCCCTTGTCAATTCTTCCCTTCCCTCCTGTACCACCCCATCCCCGGGCACTTTCCCTTGCAACCGCAAATGCAACACCTGTTCCTTCACCTCCCCCCTCGACTCCATTCAAGGTCCCAAGCAGTCGTTCCAGGTGCGACAAAGGTTCACCTGTATCTCCTCCAACCTCATCTACTGCATCCGCTGCTCTAGATGTCAGCTGATTTACATCGGGGAGACTAAGCGGCGGTTTGGGCGATCGTTTCGCCGAACACCTCCGCTCAGTCCGCAATAACCTACCTGAACTCCCGGTGGCTCAGCACTTCAACTCCCCCCCCCCCCCATTTCCAATACAACCTCTCTGTCCTGGGTCTCCTCCATTGCCACAGTGAGCAACACCGGAAATTGGAGGAACAGCACCTCATATTCCGCCTGGGCTGCTTGCATCCTGATGGCATGAATGTTGAATTCTCCCAATTTTGCTAGCCCTTGCTGTCTCCTCCCCTTCCTTAACCCTCGAACTGTCTCCTCCCATCCCCCCGCCCTCGGGCTCCTCCGCCTACCCTTTTTCCTTCCTTCTCCCCTCCCACTCCCCATCCGTCTGAAGAAGGGTTTCGGCCCAAAACGTCGCCTATTTTCTTCGCTCCATAGATGCTGCTGCACCCGCTGAGTTCCTCCAGCAATTTTGTGTACCATCCCATCAGCAGTTCCTTCCTACACACAATGTTTCTACGCTGTGTCTCTTCACGAATCTCTGTACAATTGGTTACTTATTTTATTATAACATGTTATTCTTCACTCACTCCAACTCTTTGTTTCTTCTTTGTTTTTCTTGGCCTCTCACTTTGACGGTTTCACATTCTGCTTAATTACCTTTAAAGGAACAAACTAAATTTGGCTGAGTGAGAAGTGATCTGCATTTTTGTGGTTCCACAGGTGACTATTTTCACCCCTATCTAAAGTAGCATTTATATCAAGAAGCCTGGAATACAAAACCAAAGATGTAATACTGAGGCTCTATAAGGCGCTGGTCAGGCTGCGTTTGAAGTACTCCGAGTAAATTTGGGCCTCTACTCGCTGAAGTTTAGGTTGAAGGGGGGACATCTTTGAAACTTACAGAATAATGAAAGGCATAGATAAAATGGATGTGGAAAGGATGTTTTCACTGGTGGGAGAGTCTAGGACCAGAGATCATAGCTCTTTTGGAAGGGGGGTGAAGAGGAACATTTTAATTAGAGGGAAGTTAATCTGTGGAACCCATTGGCACAGAGGGCCGTGGAGGCCAAGTCATTGGATATTTTTAAGGCTACTCCTATAACTTGTGAACTTATTACTGATAAAATGACTCACAACCTGCTTCGCGACGTCAGTGCTAATGCTGAGAAGGGCCTGTATTACCCCACAGAAGCCTTAGTTTCCAGCACTGGCAATCTACTTTATCAAACTGGAAATCTACTCATTGGGTGGCACAGTGGTAGAGTTGCTGCCTTACAGCGCCCGAGACCCTGATTGGATCCTGACTACGGGTGCTCTCTGTCTGGAGTTTGTATATTCTCCCCGATACCGTGTGTGTTTTCCCCGGGTGCTCCAGTTTCCTCCCACACTCCAAAGACGTTCAGGTTTGTAGGTCTCTTGCAATCTCCAAGTAGCATTGTAGAGTTCATACTTGGCCATGTTGCTTATTATGGGGGTCATCCTTCTTGAAAGCCTTGGATCTGGACTTGAGCAAGAATCTCCCCATTCATCCAAGGTTTCTGGTCAGGATGGACCATAATTGTCTTGGTCAGGAGGGAGATGCCAATGGTATCTGGATGAAATTGGAGATGATCATCAAAGATCAGGATTGAATCCAGGTCACCAGCACCGTGAACCAGCAGTTTCAGGAGCCAGCCACCATACCATCAAAAGCTACCTTGCAAGAACAGAGACATTTGTTTGACTTTTCTACCAATTAGTGGGGAATCAATTTGAAGTGACATCTCATAATCAGATAGTCACCTCCACTGCGCTATCTGATGAATTCCACATTGATATAATTGGGTAAACTTTGATTCAACTGGGGAAGATTATGCCTTGTGTATTAGTCAGGGACATTTTGACTGGATGAGAGAAGATTAATTTATAATTGCAATAAAGCTCAGATCAATACAGGCTCATTGCCAACTGTTGATGAAAAATAATGGTATGGGCAGCAGATGCACAAACCTGGTGAATAAAAACATTGCAATCAAAATATATATTTTATTGAAGGTCACTATTTATATTTTAAATTACATTCTAACCATATGCCTTTTACATAGGACTGTTCGGACAGTTGACATTTTGAACAACAAAATATCAAATACTCTGGATATGTTTTAATAGAAAAAACTAATTGGGACATTTATGAACAATGGGAATAGCAGATCAGGGAAATGAAAGCTATCAGGTAGCATCAAATTGTGGATATTAAATAAGAGAAAGATAAATTTGTTTAAAAGAACAATTTTGGGAATATTAAAAAGCCATCTGTCGATATTAAACATATGAGGTAAATCACAATGTATATGGCTGTTCCATTATTGCTCGGTATTAAGTTAATAATATGATGAATATGACAGTCCATTGTCACAATTACTAATATGGGTGGAGGATAAAAAAAAAACAAAATCAAAGCGGATGGGTGGAATTAGTAAACTTCTTTAGTTAGGTTGGTGGTCGGTAAGAGTAAGGTATAATAGAGGTTTATAGCAAAGATAGACACAAAAAGCAGAAGTAACTCAGTGGATTAGACAGCATCTCTGGAGAAATAGAATAGGTGACATTTCGGGACACTTCAGTTTAAACCAGTATCAGCAGTTCCTTCCTACACATAGAAGTTTGATGGAATGTGGATAATGTGTATGCTGGGGAAGAAACAATTGAAAGCCTGTAACACTGAGTGCGTGATTGGTAATATTTTAGTGAACCATATTATGTATGCAGTTGATCTTGTGGTCTTTGGTCCATCTAGAGCTGGTCTCCAGCAGCTCCTTACTATATGTTCTGTGTATGGTGTGGAACATGACATTAAATATAATGCTAGTAAGAGTGCTGTTATGATCTGTAGAACCAAAGAGGATAAATGCCTAAAATATCCTGATTTTAAATCGTCTGACAACAATCTTAGTGTCTGTAATAAGGTAAAATATCTAGGGCATATTATTACAGAACAAATGACAGATGATGAGGATATTTATAGGCAACGACACATGCTGTATGTACAGGCGAATATCCTCTTACGTAAATTTGGTGCGTGTGCAGATGTGGTGAAGATGTCGCTATTTAGAGCATACTGCACACCACTCTACACTGCGCACCTGTGGTCGAACTATTTAAAGACAAGTTTGCAGAGACTAAAGGTGGCATATAACAATGCCATGAGAACACTGCTAAGGCAACCTAATGGTGTAGTGCCAATAATGGGTTTGTGGCTGCAGGAGTCAGTACTTTAGAAGCTATCCTAAGACACCACATGTATAAATTCATTTGCAGGATAAATGACACTAAAAATGTGCGTATTGTGGCCTTGGCAAACATAAGGGTTAGCACTACACGCTACGAATCCCAGTTGTGGAGACACTGGTATCATTGTCTCGTTGTAGGGCATTGATCATCTTTTAATCTGGATTTTTAACAGGTATCGTGGTTTTTTTAAATATAAATTATGATGTTTTTATGTGATATACCAAGATTTTATATGTATTTATGGTATTTGATATGCAATGCTTTTCTAATGTAATGTTGCCCCTTGTCTGGACCTTGAGTCCATATTAAAATTTATTATTATTATTAAAGGGACTAATACATTGGTCTAGGCAGGGGAGGAAGGAAGAGGGGACCATGTTAGAAGGGCACAGGGAGGAAGGATATATTGGAGTGGGACAAGAAGTAAACAACAGGATGGAAAGGTGCAGATATACTGTAGATGGATCAGTACTGGGCAGAGTGAGAGCACAAGAGAAGGAGAAAATAACATTGAACAGAAAATGGTGCAAAACTAGTGTTACTTTCTAACTGATGGTGAATAATGCTTGGAAATCCATTCATGCATGGCAGTATTAATCATCAGTTCCTTGTTTCCTGTTTCCAAAACTTATTCCAGGTGCTTGCTTTGCACAGTATTTTCCAGCACACATTTAATGAGTCTTGATTTAATCTATGATCTAGGTACCACACCACTGAAGTGTTTTCATGAGCTTCGACAACTCGAACACTTAGCTGTGCAGGAGATGGTAAAAGTGACAGACACTGCCCAGTCCATCAAGGGTTATAACCTCTCCATCATCGAAAGGATCTGTCGGACGCGCTGCCTCAAAAAGGCAGCCAATATCATCAAAGACCCATATTAGCATGATTATGTTTAAGAAGGAACTGCAGATGCTGGAGAATCGAAGGTACAAAAAAAAGCTGGAGAAACTCAGCGGGTGCAGCAGCATCTATGGAGCAAAGGAAATAGGCAACGTTTCGGGCCGAAGCCCGAAACGTTGCCTATTTCCTTCGCTCCATAGATGCTGCTGCACCCGCTGAGTTTCTCCAGCTTTTTTGTGTACCTTAGCATGATTATGGTCGCATTTCAATGCTACCATCGGGACGAAAGTCCAGGGTTCTGAAAACAAGACCACGAGATTCAAGAATAGCTTTTTCCCCCAACACCAATCAGGCTCTTGATCACTGCATAACACCAATCTTAACTATGAACTTCAATGGACTGTCTTTGGTTGCATGAAGAACTTAAGGGTTTTTTTGTGCTAGTATTGAGATTGTTGACTTTTTTTGTTTATATTGTCTACGTATATTGCGTTTACAGGCCTGGTGTGTTGCTGCAAATAAGAATGTTATTGCCCCACTGTTGGTAAAAAATGACAATTAAACACTCTTGACTCTTGAGGAAGAAAAAGTCAGAATTTCCTGGCATGTTCACAGATTGATAGTGTGCCCTCAGTGTGTACACAATGTATGCATGGCCACATGCTTATTACATGGAAACGCAAAGCGTAGCCTTTGGCCTGTGTCTATTAACGCCTGTAATATTGGGTACATCCCAAAATGTCCTAGTGGCAGGAGCTAGAATTCTCCAAAGGACACCCTTCAAAGCTGAGATTTTTAAGTTTGCATTTTAGTGAGATGCACTTGCACCCATGATCTGGAAGGCCTGATGAGTAATGAAGGTTTCAAGTCTGTGCAGCACACGGTTCCTTAAGCAATAAGTGGCTAGAAATATACATGAACAATGTGCGTCTAAACTAACTCTGCCAGTATATCGAAAAATTGTCTTTACATTTCTTTTCCCCTTAAGACATTCTAGTGACGTGGCGGTTATTTAAACAGAATAAGAGAATGTCATGAGTTGGTAGTAGACGGAGTTAATGTATCCAGGGCATAATGATGCATGCATTTACATTACTGATCAATTGAAATATTGCAAATGATAAAATTCATTAGCAAAATCTGTATTTAACACATTACTCCGAAAGCATTTTAGAACGTGTCTTTGCTAATGCATTTTTTAATACTGTAATTAAATATGAACAGTGCTACATAATTCATGCTCTCAAGACCATGCTAATGGAAGCCAGTTAAGAGCCAATATTAGTTCTTCATTCTTTTGTATCCAAGATTAAAACCATATTTGAGATACCAATAGCAAATGGTAATGGAAAGATTATTTTTAAGCAACAATTTCTCTTAACATGTGCTGCTCCAGAATTTTAAAGAAGTCTAAGATCTTTGTTGACAGATGGATTGTTAACACATTCACATTATATAGGTTGTCTGAAGAAGGGTCGCGATCAAAAACGTCGCCTATTCCTTCGCTCCACAGATACTGCCTCACCTGCTGAGTTTCTCCAGCAATTTTGTCTACCTTCAGATTATAGAGTAAAACGGTTCTTAAGAATTCTATTCTCTTTTGAAAATCACCATTGAATCTACTTCCACCATCTTTTTGGGCAGTATATTCTGGATCATAAATTAAAGTGTGTTTCAACGTTCTTCGGTTTGTTTTATGTGGGGGAGGGTGGAGGGGATCGGGGAAACTTGTTTTTCAAGCACTTAACTTCCCAGAGATGTGATTGATTTTCGCATCACATTCTCTGGACTCTGTGGCCTTCCATCGATTGAGCTGGAAGCCTCGGACTGTCCTGAGCCCCATTGCGGGGCGTGGACTTAACATCAGAGCTGATCCCTTGCCTGGGGTCGCTCCCACAGCGACCACCGCAGAATCAACATCAAGGGCTCGCAATCTCGGGTGAGGCTGAGTCGGGAGCTCCAACGTCGTGGAAGTTTCGACCAGCCCTACATAGAGGTTCCCGGCAGTTTTTGTCAGTCTCCCTACCTGCAACCTCCGGCAACCACCTGCAACCTCCTGGAACCGCACGGAAACCTTGGGTGGGGCGCAAAGTCTCCAGAGGTTTCCGTTCAGGTTTCCTAAGTGGGACAGGGGCATTACTCTACCACTGTGCCATTGTGCCACAGGTTGAGAATAAAAATTGGCACAAACCATTTGCACCAAATGATCTGTTTCCGAGAAGGTTTTCTGAATGACTCTCAGCAGAGCAGTCTATCAGACCATTGACGTTCCATCAATGAGACATGTGTGAATGGAGGTATGGAGTGCATCTTCTTTGACAGCAGTCAAGGACATGAACCACAGTGACATCAATCAGCCTTCATCCAGTTGCTTGTGTACATCTAGATAAAGCAAAATTGCTACTTACAATTCCCAGGCAACAAGGCAAAAATGAGATAGTGCAAACCTGTGTCATTAGCTGAAAACAAGGCCACTTCAGCAATCACTCATTCTAACTTTTTCCATTTGTGTATCCTAGCTACCACCTGCATCATTCCATAAAGCTGCCTTAATGGCACACATCTAAAATCCCGATCCAACGAGAAAAAGCAACATGAATAATGCCACAAGAGTCCGTCTACTAACGAAAAACATGA
Source organism: Leucoraja erinaceus (assembly GCF_028641065.1). Classification (NCBI taxonomy): domain Eukaryota; kingdom Metazoa; phylum Chordata; class Chondrichthyes; order Rajiformes; family Rajidae; genus Leucoraja; species Leucoraja erinaceus. Next base: position 5,477,975 of record NC_073385.1, on the reverse strand, counting down.
AAGCTGTGAATCGATCATTAAAGTTTGGCAGCTATTACGGTTACAATAAAATGGAACTGTTCAATAGAATACATTGGCTTAACTTCAACTTTTGACCACTTGCTAGTTTTTTTGATGGTTTGCTGAATGTCAAATATTAGATAACCCTACAATTGAACCTTCAGTACCAGTCCGTTTCTGAGATTGAAGGAGCATTATCTAAAATGATGAAAGTACAATTCAGGATGAATATCAGGAAGAACTACTTGACCCCTAATCATCCCACATTTAGTATGATGTTCCAATAAATGAAGTTTAATTGTTAAAAAGAGAGGGTGACTTTCATATGCACAGAGTCTCTTGCCCAGAATAGGTGAATCGGGAACCAGAGGGCATAAGTTTAAGGTGAAGGGGAAACGACTTAATGGGGACTTGAGGGTTAACCTTTTCATACAAAAGGTGGTGTGTGTATGGGACAGGCTGCAAGAGGAGGTAATTGAGGCAGGGACAATCCCAACATGTAATAAACAGTAAGCAAAAGGATTTGAGTATAGGAGCAGGGAGTTTCTACTGCAGTTGTACAGGGTATTGGTGAGACCACACCTGGAGTATTGCGTACAGTTTTGGTCTCCAAATATGAAAGACATTCTGCAGTAGAGGGAGTACAGAGAAGGTACCAGACTGATTCCTGGGATCTCAGGACTTTCATATGAAGAAAGACTGGATAGACTCTTGCCTAGAATTTAGAAGATTGGGGGAGTTACACAATTCTTAGAGGGTTGGACAGGCTAGATCAGGAAGATTGTTCCCGATGTTGATATGAGAGGGATAGACAGAGTTGACTGGGATGTCAGGACTTTCATATGAAGAAAACAAGACTGGATAGACTTAGCTTGTACTCGCTAGAATTTAGAAGATTGAGGGGGGGGAACTCTTATGAAAATGGTGGCTACAATGAGCTTCCAGTGAAGGTGGTGGAGGGGTTCGTTTTTTACATTTAAAAATAAATTGGATAGTTATATGGACGAGAAAGGAATGGAGGGTTATGGTCTGAGCGCAGGTGTATGGGACTAGGGGAGAATATGTGTTCGGCATGGACTAGAAGGGTCGAGATGGCCTGTTCCGTGCTGTAATTGTTATATGGTTATATAGTTTATATGGTTATATGTTGGGGAAGTCCAGGACAAGGGGTCATAGTTTAAGGATAAAGGGGAAATCCTTTAGTACTGAGATGAGAAAAACATTATTCACACAGAGATTGGTGAATCTCTGGAACTCTCTGCCACAGAAGGTAGTTGAGGCCAGTTCATTTGCTATATTTAAGAGCGAGTTAGATGTGGCCCTTGTAGCTAAAGGGATCAGGGGGTATGGAGAGAAGGCAGGTACAGGATACTGAGTTGGATGATCAGCCATGATCATATTGAATGGCGGTGCAGGCTCGAAGGGCCGAATGGCCCACTCCTGCACCTATTTTCTATGTTTCTGTTTCTATGTTAGACAGGTACACGGATAAGGCAGGTTTGGAGGGATATGGGCTAAACACAGGCAGGTGGGACTAGTATAGCTGGGACATGTTGGCCAGTGTGGGGATGTTGGGCCGAAGGGCCTGTTTGCACGACTTATCACTCTATGACTATGACTCAATTTTAGCCTAAACATGGCAGACAATGGGCATTACAAAACAAAGACATCTTCAGCTCTTTGTACATAGAGGATGAAAGTCATTGTTATTGGTACCTGCCTTTTGTAGAATATAGTCAAGATTAAAAAGCTCCAATTATGAATCATCAAAAATGTATAATATAGCGGTTCTAAAATCTAAAAGTTATCTAAGGACTTAAGAAAACAAGAAAAAGGAATAGGAATGGGCCAAATTCCCCCACAAGCCTACTTTTCCATTCACTGACAACTGGATTAAATCTCTTCCATCCCCTTTGACTCCTGAATTGAATTGAAAGAGACAGCATGGAAACTTGAATCGATGCCGACCATTGATCACCTGTTCACACTAGTTCTACATCATTCCACTTTCCAATCCGCTCCCGACACACAATTGGGGCAAATTAACCTATCAACCCACGCATCTTTGGGATATGAGGAAACTGAAGCATCTGGAGAAAGCCCACTTGGTTACAGAGAGAACGTGCAAACTCCACACAGACAGCATCGGAGGTCAAGGTAGAATCTGGAACGCTGACATTGCACCGGTTGCGCCACTATGCCTCCCTGTGACTCTTGTGAATCCCAGGATCATAATCACTCAGAGTGGAGATGGGGCATTCAACGTGACATTGAGATCCTCAATTCCATGAGCCATGAGCACATGGGAGCCTAGTATAAAGGAGGGCAACAGCAAATCTGCTCATCAGCCACGTCCTGCCTCGTTTGTGTGAAATAGATTTTACATAGATCAGGAAATCAGGCAACATTTTTACCAGAATGCTGGATTTCACTGGGTCAAATTATCAGCACATGATTTATTCTTGTGTTATTAATTTAGGAACACTTGATTCCTAATGTGTGTTTACTCTTTAGCAAAGGATTTTACGCATGTTCAAGCAGTCAGACAAACGAATGGGAGTTGTCAAGTTGAGAATGAGAGAGTGATAAATAAGGTCATAGGAGAAGAATTAGGCCATTTGGCCCATTAAGTCTACGTCATTCAATCATGGCTGATCTATCTATCTCTTAACCCCATTCTCGTGCCTCCTCCTCATAACCCCCGACACCCGTACTAATCAAGAATCTATCTATCTCTGCCTTAAAACTTTAACAAACAAAGCAACAAAAAGCTTTTCACTGTGACAATAAACTAACTGAATTGAACTAAGAATTTCCATTGTGTTCAAGAAGGAACTGCAGATGCTGGAAAATCGAAGGTACACAAAAATGCTGGAGAAACTCAGCGGGTGCAGCAGCATCTATGGAGCGAAGGAAATAGGTAACGTTTCGGGCCGAAACCCTTCTTCTACAACACCGGAAATTGGAGGAACAGCACCTCATATTCCGCTTGGGGAGCCTGCATCCAGCGGGCATGAACATTGAATTCTCCCAATTTTGTTAGCCCTTGATGTCTCCTCCCCTTCCTTAGCCCTCGAGCTGTCTCCTCCCATCCCCCAGCCCTCGGGCTCCTCCTCCTCACTTTTTCCTTCCTTCTCCCCGCCACCCCCTATCAGTCTGAAGAAGGGTTTCGGCCCGAAACGTTACCCATTTCCTTCGCTCCAAAGATGCTGCTGCATCCGTTGAGTTTCTCCAGCATTTTTGTGTACCTAAGAATTTCCATTGTCTTGTCCTCCACAGCCTTCTGTGGCAATGAATTCTATAGTTTCACCACCCACTGACTAAAGATATTCCTCCTCATCTCCTTTCTAAAGGAATGTCCTTTAATTCTGAGGCTAAGACCTCTGGTCCTAGACTCTCCCACTAGTGGAAACATCCCCTCCACATCCACTCTATCCAGTTACTCCAGCACTTTGCGTTTTGGCCAAGTTTCAAGCATATGCAATTTCTTGTGTCTTCATATTTTAGGTCAGTTTTAGATTTTAAACCCATTTGGATCTAAAATCGTAAAACAAAGCTCCGGAGGAACTTAATGGGTTAGGCAGCATCTTCACAGGTAAATGACGGATGCATTTCAGATAGAACTTTTCATTCAGATATTCAGATGGAACATTTCAGATTGAACAAATGGAGATACTCTCTTAAGATTCAAGATTCATGATTCAAGATTCAATTTAATTGTTACATGTACCAATTAAGGTACAGTGAAATTTGAGTTACCATAAAGCCATACTAAGTAAAAAGCAAAATTACACACAGCACATAAAATAAAGTTTAACATAAACATCCACCACAGTGGAATCCATATTCCTCACTGTGATGGAAGGCAATAAACTTCAGTTATCTTCCCCCTTTGTTCACCCGTGGTCGGGGCCTTTGAATGGGGCCATTTCCGACAGCTCGCTTTTCAAGCCCTCTTGTCGGGATGATTGAAACTCCAGTGTCAGGACGGATGGGAACACTCCGCATGGAGCTCCCGAGTCGGCTGCTTCTTACCGGAGACCGCTGCTTCATGGATTTAAAGTCCATAGGCTGCGCGGTTCGAGCTCCAACACTGGCGATCCTCAGCAAAAGATCCCAGGCTCCGCGTTACACCCGCGGCTTGAAGCCCCGGGCCGGTCTCCAGGAAAGGCCGCACCACTCGATGTTGTAGGCTGCAAAGGGGGGGGGGGGCATAAATATGACGGAGAAAAATCACATCTCCGTGAAGGTAGGTGACTGAAAAAGGTCCCCCCCCCACATAAAACATACCAAGAGACATTAAAACAAACATTCAAGACATACTTAAAATAATACAAACAGACAAGACCGACCTCTGGCGAGGTAGCCATTACAGGCGCCACCCGGTGGTGAAAAGATCAGCATATGCAGATGAGATGAACTTAAGTAGGCATCATATTTGGCACGAACATTGGGGGCTGACGGGCCTGTTCCTTTACTGTATTAAAGGGAGCCCAATGCACATTTTTTTTCTTATAAACTCATAGCAGAGGGTGATTTTCCATCCCCAGTGATAGGAAGAAGAGGCTTGATGTTTGTTGTTTAGTTTATAGAACATAAATTAGGATTTCCACTAGCTGATATATTTACCATGTCCTACAACTTGTGAGTTCCTATTGTCTCTCTTGTAAGGGAAAGAAGAATAAGGTTTTTCTTTTGCTTCTGGTGTTTGAGGTTAGTGAAGTCATCACAATTCAGTCAGATGGAACAGCCATTGCCTCTGCCAAAGATCTGCCAAGCAGCAGGATAGATACCGAAAGTGAGAGACGTGGAGAAAAACAGCTCACTCTCATTACATTGTAATAATGTGGTTTGTAATTGTACCGACTGCACAGGATACTTGTGTTTCTCATTTAAAGCTAAACAGAAGCAGTTGCCGGGAACTTTTTACACCAGGACTGAAAGTTAGCACATTGTAATTATCCAACAAGAGCAGATATAATGGAAATTTGGAATGAGAATCAGTTATCCCCCGTATAAAAAGGAAGCCTTGGGATATTTATACACTGGAATCTGTGCAATAAGTTCCGTGCAATAATATTATTTCTTTCAAAACTGTGCAGAAAAGAGTTCTCAGAGAACTGAAGAGAGATAAAATCAAACACGTTGATTTTTCCGGTCGATGTTGGCCGGATGCAAACTAGCAGGTTTCAATGGATATCCAAATACTTAATACTGCAGAATAAAGTTAAAGTCGAGCAGTCCAATTAGTTGAGTCAGAATGATGCATAAAAGAAAATTAGGATATTAGGGAATTAAATTAGATAGCTGCTGAAAATCAGCATGGGGATCATACCGTGTGAGTAATCCACACCCTTTAGACTTTATAGATACAGTGTAGAAACAGGCCCTTCATCCTACCACCTCAGTGCTGCCCACCGATCACCCCTACACTAGCACTAGCATACCAGGGACAATTTGCAATTCTTCTCAAAGCCAATGAACCTACAAACCAGTAGGTGTTGGGAGTGTGGGAGGAAATAGGAGCACCTGGAGAAAACCCACTGTCACAGGGAGAATTTGCAGTCTCCGTACAGACAACAGCCGTAGTCAGGATTGAACCAAGTCTCTGGCCCCAGGCCCACCTCTCCTGTCCACCTGTTCCCTGCCATGCTTTGTCCTGCCTCTCATCTTTCCCATCTTTAGACACTAGACAATAGGTGCAGGATTAGGCCATTCGGTCCTTCGAGCCAGCACCGCCATTCAATGTGATCATGGCTGATCTTCTTCTGTCGTATGTCTTTTCGACCTGCAGCTCCGTTGAGGCGAGCCAGGCCAACGTGTCATTGTCCAGGTCAATCTGTCCTCGTTCACCATTCGGTGGCCGGTGTTTGGGGCAACTGGTGACTATGAGCTCCACTGTCTGTGTTGGGTCCCCACACTCGCAGGAGGCGCTCGCTGTCCACGAGGCCCCACCTCTTCATCGCTACTCCATAGCGCCCGATGCCCGTCCTCAAGCGGTTGAGGATTGTCCACTACTTTCGGGGAAGGTTCTGGCCAGGGACGTCCATGGGGTCATTGATGTAATAGAAACATAGAAATTAGGTGCAGGAGTAGGCCATTCGGCCCTTCGAGCCTGCACCGCCATTCAATATGATCATGGCTGATCATCCAACAGTATCCCGCACCTGCCTTCTCTCCATACCCTCTAATCCCCTTATCCACAAGGGCCACATCTAACTCCCTCTTAAATATAGCCAATGAACTGGCCTCAACTACCCTCTGTGGCAGAAAGTTCCAGAGATTCACCACTCTCTGTGTGAAAAAAGTTTTTCTCATCTCGGTTTTAAAGGATTTCCCCCTTATCCTTAAGCTGTGACCCCTTGTCCTGGACTTCCCCAACATCGGGAACAATCTTCCTGCATCTAGCCTGTCCAACCCCTTAAGAATTTTGTAAGTTTCTATAAGATCCCCTATCAATCTCCTAAATTCTAGAGTATAAACCAAGTCTATCCAGTCTTTCTTCATAAGACAGTCCTGACACCCCAGGAATCAGTCTGGTGAACCTTCTCTGCACTCACCTTGCAGTCCTTCCTCAGCATCCTCCTCACAAACTGTACGCAATACCCCCCAGTGTGGTCTCACCAAGACCCAAACAACTGGAGTATAATCTCTTCAATGCCCTATCCAGAAATCAATATATATATGAAAGCTGGGGTCCCAGCATTCACGAGCCACTGCGGTGCCCCACCTGCAGTCACTGTCAATGAAAAGGACCCGTTTACCCAGGTCTCTTTGCTTCCTGTTTGCCAGACACTTCTCGATCCACATCAATACTGAACCCCCAATGATTTAAGTTTGTATACTAATCTCTTATGATGGACCTTGTCGAAAGCCTTCTGGAAGTCCAGATATAACACATCCACTGGTTCTCCCCTATCCACGCTACTAGTTACATCTAATGGTGCACAATTAATGGTGCAGCCTAGATGGTTCCGCTGACTTCCACTGGTCGCTCCATCTTGTCTTGACCCAGGTGGCCTTAGAAGCGTCAGCTGGTGTTGTGCAGAGCAGCTCTTGGGCTTGCGTGGCAAAGGGGTGCCGTGACTTGAGGTGCTCTCGTCGTGCGGTCTCTGTGATGATCTGATGGATGAGGTGGAATTCACTGGTCTGTGCCATTCAAGAGAATCATGGCTGATCATCCACAATCAGTACCCCATTCCTGCCTTCTCCCCATATTCCCTGACTCCGCTATCTTCAAGAGCCCTATCTAGCTCTCTCTTGAAAGAATCCAGAGAACCAGCCTCCACCGCCCTCTGAGGCAGAGAATTCCACAGACTCACAACTGTGTGAAAAAGTGTTTCCTTATCTTCGTTCTAAATGACTTACCTCTTATTCCTAAACTGTGGCCCCTGGTATTGGACTCCCCCAACATCGGGAACATGTTTCCTGCCTCTAGAGTGTCCAAACCGTTAATAATCGTATATGTTTCAATAAGATCCCCTCTCATTCTTCTAAACTCCAGAGTATACAAGACCAGCCTCTCCTTTCCCTCAGCATATGACAGCCCCGACATCCCGGGAATTAACCTCAAGTCTGAAGATGGGTCCCAACCCGAAACGTCACCTACCCATGTTCTCCAGAGATGCTGCCTGACGCGCTGAGTTACTCCAGCACATTGTGTCTTTTTTGGTAAACCGACATCTGCAGTTCCTAGAGTCTCTCTACAGCTGCATTCTGAATGCACACCTAATCACTGCAAGTGTTGGTGCACTCTGTAAGTGTTGATACACCTTAGTACTCACAAACATTGACAGCCAGTGTAAAACCCACCATAAACCACAGTGGTACGTTTGGCATGAAGTGGAGTCAAATTTTAGAGTTGAGAGGTTATTGACTGGTTCATCCTTTTTCAAACGGTGCGTACACAGGGCCATCGGCCCAACTTGCCCACTCCATCGAACATGTCCCATCTACACCAGCCCACCTGCCCACATTATCTTTCAAAACCTCTCTAGAATTTAGGAGATTGAGAGGGGATCTTATAGAAACTTACAAAATTCTTAAGGAGTTGGACAGGCTAGATGCAGGAGATTGCTCCCACATGTTGGGGAAGGTAAACCGACAAGGGCAGTTCCTAGAGTCTCTCTACAGCTGCATTCTGAGATGCACAACTTTTTCACTGCAAGAGAGTAGTGAATCTCTGGAAAGTCTTGATACAACCTAGTCGAGGCACAGTTCATTGACAGTCAATTTAAGAGTTAAAAGGTTATTGACCCTTGTGGATAAGGGGATCAAAGGGTATGGAGACAGGGCAGGTACGGGATACTGACTTGATCAGCCACTCATATTGAACAGAGAATGTCCCATCTCAAAGGAGCCGACCTGCCCACATTGCACCTTTTCTAAACCTCTCCTATCCATGTATCTGTCCAGGTGGATGAGGCAGCATCTATGGAGGGAAGGAATGGGTGATGTTTGGGGTCAAGACCCTTCTTCAGACGGATGTGATCCATAGATGCTGCCTCACCCTCTGAGTTTCTCCAACTTTTTGTCTATGTTTGATTTTTCCAGCATCTTCAGTTCTTTCTTAAACATGTAACTGTCCAAAAATGTTTAAAATGTTGTTATGGTACCTGCCTCAAATGCTGTACCTCCTCTGGCAGCTGGTTCCATCCACTCACAACATAGTAAACTGTTTCTTCCATGTTCATGAGCAGCTTCTTCCTTACAATCATTAGGTTATTTTACTTCGGAGTCACGTGAGTGACTACGTGAGGAAGAACCCCGCCAGGACGCATGCGTGTCATATCGCTACACGCATTGCAACGAGTCGCAGCAGGGGGAACGACGTTCCCTTAGTGGCAAAATTTGAAAGCCGGGAACAGCAAGTAAGAAGACTCTGCGTTCCTTCCACTTACCTTTCAGGTGGAGACATGGACCAGGTCCACGAAGGCAGCGGGAAAGCTGGTGGGGGAGAACCGCGGAGTTGCGGGCAGCTAGCGGCAGCAGCCAAAGGCACGCCAATCTCCCGTAATGGGAACAGCTGTGCCCGACTTCACTCCCGCACCGGCCAAGCCGGGCGAGAGAGCGAAGCAAAAACTAACAGGGTCGTTGACTCCGAGAAGTCCGACTCTGAACAGCCGTGAGCGATCAGTGCCCGTGCGCATTGGGGCCAGTTGGAGCGGCTGGGAGCGGGGAACAAAGCAGCCGCGACGGCCAGTGCCCGTGAGCATTGGGGCCGGTTGGAGCGGCTTCAGGAGCAGCCGCAAGCGGCCAGTGCCCGTGAGCATTGGAGCCGGTTGGAGTGGCTGCAGGAACTGGAGCAGGAGCGGCCTCAGGAGTAGCGGCTTCAGGTGCAGCCGCAACGGCCAGTGACCATGTGCATTGGAGCCGGTTGGGTGCCCGAGAGCATCGGAGCCAGCTAGAGCGGCTGTTGGAGCAGGTAAGTGGCAGGCTCCGGGAGATGGAGACCAGTCACAGGGGGCAGCTAGTAAGTCCTACAGCAGTACCTCTTGTAGGGCTGCACAGTGTTTCTCCCTCATCAGAGGGGAGTATAGTAGGTATGTTACAAAACCTACCCGAATCGTGGCTGAGCATCTGCCCTACCCCGTGTGTGCGATTTTGGCGCTGTTTAGAGGGGGCGGGTTTAAAACGCGATTTTTACTAGTTCCAATCGAAAATGTTCAGCCTAGTAAATCATTAACGGAAAATCGCTGAAAGACCCCGTCGCAAAAGGTATTATTAGTTTTTATGGCCTTGTATAATATTTATAGTAGTTTTAAAATCAATCTCCCACTCCGCAACCTCTCGCAGCCCCAGGGTTTTATAAAGCAAATAATTAAAGGTATGTACCTTATTTTTACATTAAATGGGGCTAGTAAATAACCCTGTATGTGAAGTTTTCTATAGCGAGTAGTTCATTTTGGGCTCTTTATATCCCGCAGTATTTTTCTGGGCACTTGAGGGCACAAATCCAGCGCAATGTGAACGTTCTAAACCAGCGCGTTCACAGGAACCCACTAGAAAGCCGATTTAAATTGACTTTAATTTACAGTAAATGAACACTAAATTCCTTCCATTTGGCCTATAAATTGATGTAAATGAGATTTCAAAATCATGTTTTAACGTGAATTATTTGTGAATATTATTTGGACACTTGGGCTATTTAAAAATGTTAATCATTTATTAAGAAATGGATAGATGTTTAGTTCGGTAATTGAAGTTTGAACTTAGCTACAATTGGGTAACTAACTAATTATATGCTTTAATTTCAGGTCATCCAAGTAAGATTATTTTATATTTGTTTCAGAATGCTTCAATCTCTATGATAATTTTAAATTTCATTCAGTTCTCTTAATATTTAAGAAGGTTATGGGCTTTTGACTGTCCACGATCACAGCTTTTTTGTTATGTCCATAGAAAATCAATAGGGAACAAGATGCTAATTTCCGGGTATGAAAATGGCCATAACTTTTTTATTACTTGAGATATGAAAGTGAATTATGTGTCAAATTAAACTTATTGTTATGCTTTATCTGATGGGATAAATTGCAGACTTGATTTTTTAAATCTCAAAATTTTGTAATATTGCTAAATATAGGGGGTCAATTCTGGGCTGAACCTGAACAGGGGTGCAGAACATACCCCTAGTGCACATGGGGTGCAGAAAACCTATTGGAAGACACTTACCATCAGGGAACTGCAAAACACTGAATGTTCCCAGTATCAACCAGTGTATTTGAAAACATGGCAGGGCAGGGACTTGAAACGAAAGAAAGTTCCAAAAGTCCTAACAGCGGGTATTACGGGTTTCGCCCGCACAATAAACAAAAAAGACATGACACTAGATCACCAGGATGCACTGGCCTTATTTTGCAAACTACCAATACGAGTAAACAGCATTAGGAAGAAGTACCATCCAACCGGCTTTAGACCCTAATTTGCAGGCCTATGCAAACCTGGAACCTCCATACCACCAATATTAAAATTTGGAGGCAACTTATCTAAACAGGTAAAGAACTTGACATAGAGGGAAACCCTGGGGCTCATTAAAGCAACGTCTAAAAACTACTTCCTGGGGAATGCGCTAACCCTCAACACAGACCCAACTACAGAAACCTACTTATAGTAACCATGGAGGAAGAAGTATAGGGTTATACCATAGAATTATTCAAAACATAATCCTCCAGTTCAGCATGTACCGAACTGAATGTTCATGCTTACAGGCAAAGAAATAATCATAAGCGCATAATGAACTACAGTGCCCAAATAAAAAAGGACTAATGGAGGACATCCAACACGAATCACAGGAATTCGTGTCCAAAAATCTTTATCATAAAATAGATGGTGGTTGCCACATCATCATAGATTTGACTAATTTGAATACTTTCGTACTTTATATTCATTACTAGATGGGAACCTTTGTTACTGCAAAGGTATTGATCCTAGGTTACTACATGGCAAGCATCGTATTAAAAAATGCTTACTATACAGTACCCATTAGAGGTGACCACAGATGTATTTAACACAATGGATCATCTGCGGTTTCACCCTTAACTCAGCTCACATGTCAGTGACTTTGCCGTAAGAAAAGGTTACAGCCTTAATGGAGGCTTGCAGTAAACTAAACCATCCATCAGACTGGTAGTAGAATGATTGGCATTATAGTGGCTGTGTTCCAGCCACATAAATCGGACCTTTACATTATCAAATTACTGAGCGCAAACATGCGTGCACTCAAAAATTATGGGGGTCATTCTGACAGACCAAAGAAGCTACCAACAGAGGCCACCATGGTACTAAAATGGTGGAAACATAACATTAGGCATTGTTCCAATCCAAACATTAACAGCTACCCGTCTATGGAACTACATACTGATGGGCACTTGGATGGAATGCTACCAATTCCATCTCCAGCTGTGGGGGAGATGGAATGCACAGGAGGCATCATTACAAATGCTGGGCATAAATACCTGGGAAAGTTGAGTGCATTCCATGGCTTTAAGTCATATTGTTCTGGGTTATATCACCAGTATGTTAGACTACTAATTGACTACACCACCGTGGTAGCATATGTCAACCATATGGGTGGAAACATATCGACATCATGTGACTATCAGGCCAACACAATTTGGCAATAATGTATCCAGAAAGATATTTGGATATCAGCTACCAAATTACCAGGTAAACTGAATTTAGTGGCAGACAACAGGTCACGCTAAGTCTATGAAAACACTGTATGGATGTTGGGGAAAGTATTGCTGGAATTACAGCACGGTATGGAACACCAGATAACGACCTATTCACATCCATGCTCACACCAGTTATCGAATTAGGTTCTTGGGAACCAGAACCTGGGGCAGTGGGTACAGATGCATTTTCGCTGCATTCAGGGATTATTTATGCATTCCCTCCTTTCTGCCTCATCAGTCGAGTATTTAGGAATAAACAGTAGACTCCGCGTCTAGTATTTTGATAGTACCCGATTGGCCTACTCAACCATGGGTCCCGGTGATATCGACATGGTTTTAGAACCATGCATCACCATCCATCATAGACCTAATTTCTGGTTCTTCCCGCAACAAGGGGAGTTACCCATGTCATAATTATATAAACCTATTAATTTATAGAGTTGAAAGCACCTCTATTACACCTGGGACTGACGGACCGAACAGTGGAATTATTTCAGCGGGCCACAGACAGTCCACCAAAAAATCAGTACTTGGTGTCATCAAGAAATGGGAAGTACTGTCACAACAATAAACATCACCCACAGATCTATGAACATCCCGTCTGTTCTGGAATTCCTGGCAAGCCTCCATTACGATGAGAGGCTCAGTCATAGTGCCATCAACTGCGCCAGAAGTGCTCTGTCAACATACCTGTGGCAAGGAACAGAGCGGCATTCTGTTGGGACACACCCTGGTAACCAAACTCATGAGGGGCATTTTAATATTAATCCCCCAAGAACCAGGTACTCCCAAATATGGGATGTGAGCATTGTACTGACCATGTTAAGAAACTGGTCTCCAGCTACAGCTCTGTCCCTACAGAAACTGACTATGAAAACAGTCATGCTGATGGCCTTGGTCACGGCACAAAGGGTCCAGTCACTACAGAAACAAAGGTTGGACAACATGATCATTTCATCTGGAAATTTAACTTTTCACATTAATGAAATAGTCAAACAGAACAGACAGGGGTCAGCAGGCCTAAAAATAGAACTCAGGGTCTACCCGACAGATGGTCGTCTCTGTATTGTAACACACTTACTATTATATATGGAGTATACTAAGATCATCAGAGGGAAGAAATGTCACTTTAATCAGCTACAAACAGCCACTCAAAACAGTGACAGTCCAGACCATCTCTAGATGGCTAAAACAGGTCCTAATAAAGGCTGGAGTAGACACTAGCATTTTTAAATCTCACTCCACCAGGGCTGCAGCTACATCGGCAGCTATGAAGTTGGACGTTCCTATGGACCAAATCCTCAACACACCAGGATGGTCAACGGAGGAAACTTTCCAACGACTTTATAACAATCCAGTCATTGTACCTGGAATATTTGCAGAAACAAATTTAAGTTCTGTAATATAATTCACCCCATAAATAGGGGCAATAATTGGTGTTAATATTTTTATCGTTGGGTTTCAATATCGTATTGATGTCTAATGATGTTAAATCTATTCTCCCCATAATCAAGGCAGATGTGATGCATGGACTCGTTTCCACGGCATGAAATCACAGAGCTTTAAAATCTTCACGTAGTCATTCACGTGAATGACTACGTGAAATAGTAAAATTAAATGAGAACTTACCAGTTTGAAGTTTGATCGTTATTTCATGAGGAGTAACATTGAGGGAATACGTGCCCTCCGCTCCCACCCTTGATCATATACTCAACTGGTATCTCTTCTCTAATCTTACTATGTTTAGTCATTACAGTTATCTGTGATTTCACACCGCTGCTTTGAAGAATGACACGCATGCGTCCTGGCGGGGTTCTTCACGTATTCCCTCATACTGGTAAGTTCTCGTTTAATCTTACCATTAAATGCTACAACCTCTGAAAAACTACATAGATTACATAGACTTGGGGGTATTGTTTTTTCCTTGGTACTATTGGTGTTTATTGTGGTGTTTGCAGAGTAAAATGTTGCCCCTCAGGTTCTTTTAAAATTTTTCCCACCTACCTTAAACCAATGTCCTCTGATTCTTGATTCCCCTGCTCTGGGCTTTCACCCCGTCTGTTCCCCTCAAGATCATATACACCTCCATAAGATAACACCTCAACCTCCTGCGCCCCAAGGAATAAAGTCTTAGCATTCTCAACCTCTCCCTGCAGCTCAGGCCCTTGAGTCCTCAACTCTTGTTGTTTGTGTTAAACATATTATAAAATATCATACAAAACTCTTCCCTTGAAATTCATTTGATTAGCTTCAATGAAGCTGAATTTCTGAAACACACCACCGGACACTGGCACTATCACATAGTATGTTCAGGGTGACAAACTAGGATTTCCAGGCAATAATGCTTTATAACTTTAGTTAAGGGGTTAATTAAGGGGTTGGACAGGCTAGATGCGGGAAGATTGTTCCCGATGTTGGGGAAGTCCAGAGCAAGTGGTCACAGTTTAAGGATAAGGGGGAAATCTTTTAGAACCGAGATGAGAAAAACATTTTTCACCCAGAGTGTGTTGAATCTGTGGAATTCTCTGCCACAGAAGGTAGTTGAGGCCAGTTCATTGGCTGTATTTAAGAGGGAGTTAGATGTGGCCCTTGTGGCTAAAGGGATCAGGGGGTATGGAGAGAAGGCAGGTACAGGATACTGAGTTGGATGATCAGCCATGATCATATTGAATGGCGGTGCAGGCTCGAAGGGCCGAACGGCCTGCTCCTCCACCTATTTTCTATGTTTCCAAGTTTCTAATTATTTTCCGCTGTATTATTGTGTATTTCATAATGAGAGGAATATACTAGTTACTTTATAGTCCATTTAATGCATTGGATGCAATGGATATTTTTAAGGCAGAGATAGATAGATTCTTGATTTGTACGGGTGTCAGGGGTTATAGGGAGAGTTGGATCGTCAATGATTGGATGGCGATGTAGACTTGATGGGCCAAATGGCCTAATTCTGTTCATTATGAACATGAACTAGGAGTAGCAAAACTGGGAACTTATCAACTGTAATTGAGCTGGACGCCAACAAAACAAGCTTCAAGTCCCACAAGCCCCAGCTCACCCAGGAAGCAGTATGATCATGAATGATCACTAATTCCAGTTTTTTTTTTTTTTTTTTTTAAATATTTTATTTTATTAGAAGTAAGCACAGTCATATGGCACCAAAGTGCCTAATATATATTTTCATAATACATTTTATGTACAACTTTTTTTTTTTGTGTTACATTGAAAAAAGATGAGAATAAGAAAAAGAGGTTAGATAGTAAAGGATAGAAAAATGTGAAATATATAGTGTGTGAAGAAAGAAAACGAGTAAATGAAGAAAGTTGAGAGAGAAAGTAGTGAAAAGAAAAGGAGATCATTATTTATAGTCTTGACCAACCCTCGTCCAGTCCTGAAACAGTTATTTTTTACAATTGTGTTGCACCATATGATTCCAAAAAAACGACGAATGGAGACCAACTCGTTATGAATTGGTCTGATTTATCCATTATCACTAATTCCAGTTTTAATGCAAGTTTGCTTCATCAATGTGCATGGCAGAAATGTTGTGGTTCTCAAATTCAAAAACGGGGCCTGAGATGCCAGTGAGGAACAAAATATTAGCACTACATTATTAAGAATTATGCCATTCAGCCCATCAAGTCTACTCCGTCATTCAATCATGGCTGATCTAACTCTTCACCTCAACCGCATTCTCCAGCCTTCTCCCCATAACCCTTGACACCCGTACTAATCAAGAATCTCTTTATCTCTGCCTTAAAAAATATCCATTGACTTGGCCCCCACAGCACTCTGTGGCAATGAGTTAGACACATATAAACTTTATCCAATTAATTATGACCGTCTCTTTGGTACATCCATCCACTGAACTTTACACATCTCCTCTTGTCCCATAAGCTCTCCATCCATGATTTCAGACCAAGATCCAACAACATCCATGTGGAACAATCGCGTTTCCTTTCTCAGCTAAAAGCTCCTGGTTCCGAAGAAAGAAATCTGTCAACGTTCAAAGCAACATTTATATAATGTTGTGGTGAACCTGCTGTGATACACAGAATATTGGATTCACAACCTTGTTTGAGGATTGCCGCAGAACACTTTTCAGGCTTATTGGATGTTTAATCTGCACTCGTGTGAGTGAATTTGAATTTTGATGTTGTTAAGAAGCAGTCTAAATGTTAGTTGATACAAAAGGAAATGGAAATCTGATTTATGTAATTCTGCTCAAATGAAGCATGAGCCATGTAATATTTTGTCGTGATACTTGCAGCTTTGATTGAAGCAGTATGATAACGAGAGGCCTCCAAGGTGGTTGGAGTATCATTTCACTTTCTCCAAACATCACATGTTCGTTGTTAGCACGCTGCAGGGATCAAACTGCAGATGTACAGTGTCAAGGCTGATTAACTTCAAGCCGGATCATTTTTAGAAAGGGTGTCAAAATATATACAAAAGGCAAAATAACATTGAAGGAAGAAAGCGGAGAAAAGTGGGGTGAATGGAAATCGGCCTTTCGCATCTGCCCAGTGCATGGGGGGGACTGGGAGTGTGTGAAGCACAAAAATGAGAATTGGGCAGAACAGGTGAAACCACTTTACCAGTCCCTCCTGCAAATAGAACCCTGTGACCACGTGGGTTTTCTCCGGGTGCTCTGGTTTCCTCCCACACTCCAAAGACATACAGGTTTGTAGGTTGATTAGCTTCGGTAAAATTGTAAGCTATTCCTTGTGTGTAGTGTGTACTAGTGTAATGGGGATCGCCGGCCGGCACGGACTCGGTGGACTGAAGGGCCTGTTTCCGCACTGTATCTCTAAACATAACTAAAAATCCATGTCATATCATACTCCCTGCCCATCTCCCTCACTGGACTTTCTTCTCCAGACCACAGTCAAAGGTGGGGAAAATAAAATACAATACGCTGTCCTCGATGCCTTGCGTCTACTTGGCCTACCGTGTCTCACATACCATCTGTACATGTTACTACTGGAGATAACATGAGCCAACAGAACAACTATTTCCAAAGATTCTCCAACTGGGATGAAGCGTAAATCCATTACTTGATCTGATAGATGCTAAGGACTTGATTCAGAGAAAACCAGGGTGTTCACAGTGGGCGGCACAGTGGTAGAGTTGCTGCCTTACGGCGCCAGAGAACTGGGTATGATCCCAACCATGGGTGTTGTCTGTGCAGAATTTGTAAAATCTCCCTGTGACTGTGCAGGTTTTCTCTGGATTCTCGGTTTCCTCTCATGCTCCAAAGATGTGCAGTCTTGTAGGTTAATTGGCTTGTGCAAATTGTCCCTAATCTGTAGGCTAGAACTTGTGTATGGGGATCGCTGGTCGGTGAGGACACGGTGGGCTGAAGAGCCTGTTTCCATCTCTAAAGCTAAAGCTAAAAACTAAAACCAAACTAAAAACAAAAGTTCCAGAGACAAAGTACAAGAGGTGTAGCTGAGCTTATAGAAGGCCCATTCGGAAACCTGATGGCTTGGGAATTGCTCTGCCCTGGACAAGAAGGCTCTGCAGAGAGTAGTGCGTTCAGCCGAACGCACTATGGGAACTTCACTCGCCCCCCTGCAGGAACTATAGATCAGACGGTGCAACTCCAGAGCCAACAAGATCATGGGGGACCCCTTCCACCCCAGCAACAGACTGTTCCAGCTGCTACGGTCAGGCAAATGCCTCCGTTTCCATGCTGTGAGAACAGAGAGGATGAGAAGGAGTTTCTTCCCAGAGGGAATTCGGACTATAATCTCACCAGGGACTAACTTACTGTACCAATTTACTGTTGTGTGGTGTCTTTTTAAAATTGCTGTTTGTTCTTTTTTTTTTTCTCCCACAAATATGTAATTACTGATTCTGTTTCATTCTGTTTTGTAGTTTTTTTGCACAACCCGTAGGCATTGTCACTTCTTCTTTCACTGTACATCTCGTATGTGTATGTGACTAATAAACTTGACTTGACTTGACTTGAACCTGTTCCTGTTGGGTGGAGACCTGCCATCTTTTCAACAGCTCACTTGTTACTCTAAACGGATGTCTGTTCAGCAATTATTAAACCATTAATGAACATAGTAACATGCCAAAATACCAATCTAATCAATAAAGAGAGTCAATGTAAACACCAGAATATTAAAATTAGTTTGGAAACGTTGGATATTAATTCCATTTCCCAGTGCGTTAAGTGTCTGCCTGCTGTGCTTGTAAATGATGGCAGATGTTTCCCCATTATACTGAATGGTTCATCACTCCCCCCCCCCCCCCCCTCCTCCCTCACCCCTCTGCCACAGAGACTCAGTGGAAAATTCAATTGGCCTCAATCTCCGATAAAAGACATCCATCAAATGTTGAAAAACAGACATTAACTCTGCAATTCTCCCCTGAAAATGGAAATATAATTGGACTTTGATGTTAATTCTGCTAACACTGTCTCTTGCAAAATCACTGCTTCCTGAGAAGTGTTAGAAGTGCAGTTGTCATCATCGTACTTTGTTCACAGTTTAATGCATAATCTACACTTTGTGTTTCTCATGGGCTATTTGGTAGCAGTCATACAATGTTATAGGAATTTAATGCACAATGGGAGGTCATTGCGCATTTATCCTACTTTCAAAGAGCGGCTTGCTTTTGTGATCTGCATTTCATGGCCTCACGGTATCTCAGGATGCTTCACTTCAAGCGGCACAGCGATGCAGCTCGTAATGCCGCTGCCTCACCGCGCTGTAGAACCAGGTTTGATCCTGACCTCGGTTACTGTCTGTGTGGAGTTTACCCTCTGTCCACATGGATTTCCTCCGGGTGCTCTGCTTTCCTCCCACATCCTAAAGATGTGCAGGTTTGTGGGCTAATTGGCCTCTGTAAATTGCCTCTAGCGTGCTTGGAGTGGATGCGAAAGTGGGATAATGTAGAAAGCGTGTGAACAAGTGATCAATGGTTGGTGTGAACTTGGTGGACCAGTCAGCGTGTTTTTATGCTGTATCTTTAAACTAAACAAAACTTCCAATGAACTTAATTTTTTGGTTTAGTTTAGTTCAGAGATACAGCGTGGAAACAAGCCTTTCGACCCACCAAGTCCATGCCGACCAACAATCACCCTCCCATTAGTTCTATCCTTTACGCCAGGGATAATTTACAGAGACCAATTAACCTACAAATCTGCACGTCTTCGGAATGTGGGAGGAAACCGAAACACCCGGAGAATGCTTATGCCGTCACAGGGAGAACGTAGAAACTCTGTACAGATAGCACCTGCAGCCAGGATCGAACCTGGGTCTTTAATGCTGTAGGGCAGCACTTTACTACTGAGTCATTGTGTCAGCTGATATAACTTATTTCCATCCACAAACTCAATACTAGCATTTATTTCAAGAGGGCTTGTATACAAAAACAGGGATGTAATGTTGAGGCTCTATAAGACGTTGTTAAGGCTGCATTTGGCATATTGTGAGCAATTTTGAGCACCATATCTGAGGAAGGATGTGCTGGCTCTGGGGAGTGTCCAGTGGATCTTTACAAGAATGATCCCAGGAATGAGATGAGCGTTTGTCGGCACTGGGCCTCTACTCGCTGGAGTTCAGAAGAATGAGGAGGGACCTCATTGAAACACACAGAATAGTGAAAGGCTTGGATAGAGTGGATGTGGAGAGGATGTTTCCACAAGTTGGAGAGTCTGGGACCAGAGTTCTTAGCCTTAGAATTAAAGGATTTTCTTGTAGTCAGAGTGTGGTGAATCTGTGGAATTCATTGCACAGAAGGCTGTGGCCGCCAGGTCAGCGGATATTTTTAAAGGCAGAGATAGATAGATTCTTGATTAGTACGGGTGTCAGAGGTTATGGCGAGAGAAAATGGGGTTAGGAGGGAGAGATAGATCAGCCATGATTGCATGGTGGAGTGGACTTGATGGGCCGAATGGCATAATTACATAGAAACATAAAAAATAGATGCAGGAGGAGGCCATTCAGCCCTTCGAGCCAGCACCGCCATTCATTGTGATCATGGCTGATCGTTCCCTATCAATAACCCGTGTCTGCCTTCTCCCCATAACCCTCAACTCCACTAGCCCCTAGAGGTCTATCCAACTCTCTCTTAAATCCATCCAGTGATTTGGCCTCCACTTCAGTGGATCAGGCAGCATCTGGGGAGGGAATGGACAGACGATGGTTTGGGTTGGGACGCTACCTCAGTCTAAAGAAAGGTCCTGACCTGAATGATGCCTAAACATTCCCTTCAGGATGCTGCCTGACCCTCTGTCCTCCAGCACTTTGTTATTTTTGCTCAAGATTTCATCGTTTGCAGTTTCTTGGGATTTTTTTTTATAATGGAGCGTTAATCTTTCTCTTAATGGTATGGAATCAAGGGATATGGGGAGAAAACAGCAACAGTGTTGATCAGCCATGATCATATTGAATGGCAGTGATGGCTCGAAGGGCCGAATGGTCTACTCCTGCAACTATTTTCTATATTTCTATGTACTGATTGAAGACAAAAGAGGGGTCTTGGTAATGACCACCTTGAGAAAAGCCACCTGCTCTTTCATTCTATTCAGTTGCAGAACCTAGATATCATATCAATGTCAACATTAATCTCAAAATGGCATGAACTCAAGAGGTAGGTAATGGTGAACCACATTGGCGAGCCTGGGATCACATGTAGACCAGACAAGTGAAGAACAACAGATTTACTATCTGTCTACTATCTACCATATTGGTGACCCTCGGACTATCTTTGATCGGACTTTACTGGTGTTACCTTGCACTAAACGTTATTCCCTTATTATGTATCTATACACTGTAAATAACTCGATTGTAATCATGTTTTAGCTTTCTGCTGACAAGATAGCACACAACTAAAGCTTTCACTGTACCTCGGTACACATGATAATAAACTCAACTGAAACTGAGATTCTCTTCCCAGAACTAAATGGAGTTTTGTAATAACCACGCCTATAGTTACTGAGACTCAATTTATTTTTCCATTTTTATTTAATTTTATGAATTTAAATTCTCCATCTGCCTGATGGGATTAAAAACTGTGTCCCGAGTTCAGTGGTCCAGATATTTAACTGTTACCATATAACCATAAAACAATTACAGCACGGAAACAGGCCATCTCGGCCCTTCTAGTCCGTGCCGAACACATATTCTCCCCTAGTCCCATATACCTGCACTCAGACCATAACCCTCCATTCCTTTCCCGTCCATATAACTATCCAATTTATTTTTAAATGATAAAATAGAACCTGCCTCCACCACCTCCACTGGAAGCTCATTCCACACAGCCACCACTCTCCGAGTAAAGAAGTTCCCCCTCATGTTACCCCTAAACTTCTGTCCCTTAATTCTCAAGTCATGTCCCCTTGTTTGAATCTTCCCTACTCTCAGTGGGAAAAGCTTTTCCATGTCAACTCTGTCTATCCCTCTCATCATTTTAAAGACCTCTATCAAGTCCCCCCTTAACCTTCTGCGCTCCAAAGAATAAAGACCTAACTTGTTCAACCATTCTCTGTAACTTAGTTGCTGAAACCCAGGCAACATTCTAGTAAATCTCCTCTGTACTCTCTCTATTTTGTTGACATCCTTCCTATAATTAGGCAACCATTAATTGTATACCATACTCCAGAATTGGTCTCACCAATGCCTTGTACAATTTTAACATTACATCCCAACTTCTATACTCAACGCGCTGATTTATAAAGACCAGCACACCAAAAGCTTTCTTTACCACCCTATCTACATGAGATTCCACCTTCAGGGAACTGTACACAGTTAGTCCTAGATCTCTCTGTTCAACTGCATTCCTCAATTCACTACCATTTACCATGAACGTCCTATTTTGATTTGTCCTGCCAAGATGTAGCACTTCACACTTATCAGCATTAAACTCCATCTGCCATCTTTCAGCCCACTCTTCCAACTGGCAAAAATCTATCTGTAGACTTTGAAAATCCTCTTCATTATCCATAACACCACCTATCTTAGTATCATCTGCATACTTACTAATCCAATTTACCAAACCATCATCCAGATCATTGATGTACATGACAAACAACAGTGGACCCAACACAGATCCCTGTGGCAGCCCATTAGTCACTGGCCTCCAACCAACAGCCATCCATCATTACTCTCTGGCATCTCACATTCAGCCACTGTTGAATCCATCTTACTACTCCACCATTAATACCCAACAATTGAACCTTCTTAACCAACCTTCTATGAGGAACTTGTCAAAGGCCTTACTGAAGTCCATATATATATATATAACATCCACTGCTTTACCCTTATCAATTTCCCGAGTAACCTCTTCAAAAAATTCAAGAAGATTAGTCAAAAATGACCTTCCAGGCACAAATCTGTTGACTGTTCATAATCAGACCCTGTTTATCCAGATGCTTATATACATTATCTCTAAGTATCCTTTCCATTAATTTGCCCACCACTGTTGTCAAACTAACAGGTTTATAATTGCTAGGTTTACTCTTAGAACCCTTTTTAAACATTGGAACAACATGCGCAGTACGCCAATCCTCCAGCACTATTCCCGTTTCTAATGACATTTGAAATATTTCTGTCATAGCCCCTGCTATTTCTACACTAACTTCCCTCAATATCCTAGGGAACATCCTGTCCGGACTTGGAGACTTATCCACTTTTGTATTTTTCAAAAGTGTCAGTATTTCCTCTTCTTTGAATCTCATAGTTTCCATAGCTACTCGTTTCCCTTACCTCACATAATTCAATATCCTTCTCCTTGGCGAATACTGAAGAAAATAAATTGTTCAATATCTCCCCCATCACGTTTGGCTCTGCAGATAGCTGTCCACTCTGATTCTCTAATCGACCAATTTTATCCCTCGTTATCCTTTTGCTATTAATATAGCTGTAGAAACCCTTTGGATTTACTTTCACCTTACTTGCCAAAGCAACCTCATATCTTCTTTTAGCTTTTCTAATTTCTTTCTTAAGATTCTTTTTACATTCCTTATACTCCTCAAGCACCTCATTTACTTCATGCTGCCTATATTTATTGTAGATTTCTCTCTTTTTCCAAACCGTGTCCAATTTCCCTTGAAAACCATGGCTCTTTCCAATTTTTACTATTTCCTTTCAACTGAACAGGGACATAAAGATTCTGTACTCTTAAAATTTCACCTTTAAATGTCCTCCATTTCTCTTCCACATCTTCCCATAAAACAAACTGTCCCAATTCACTCCTTTTAAATCCTTTCGCATCTCCTCAAAGTTAGCCTTTCTCCAATCAAATATCTCAACCCTAGGTCCAGTTCTGATCCTCTCCATAATTATATTGAAACTAATGGTATTGTGATCACTGGACCCGAACTGTTCGCCAACACATACCTCTGCCACCTGACCCGTCTCATTTCCTAACAGGAGGTCCAGCACTGCCCCTTCTCTAGTAGGTACCTCTATGTATTGCTGCAAAATACTATCCTGCACACATTTTGCAAACTCCAAACCATCCAGCCCATTTACAGAATGTGTCTCCCAGTCTATGCTATGTGTGGAAAATTGAAATCTCCCACAATCACTACCTTGTGCTTACTACTAATATCTGCAATCTCCTTACATATTTGCTCTTCCAATTCTCGCTCCCCATTTGGCAGTCTATAATGCACCCCTATAAGTGATGCTACCACTTTCCCATTTCTCAGTTCCACCCAAATAGCCTCCCCAGACGAGCCCTCTAATCTATCCTGCCAAAGCACTGCTGTAATATCTTCCCTGACAAGTTACACTGCTATTCATTTGACAGAGCTGATAAAGTTTCTGTTTATCTGGAAGTTCATGTTGAAATCTTAGTCCTAATATTGGCCGTCAGTGACCAGCCGTGTATTGCAGGGGATGGTTTTGGAGCCGCTACTCTTCACATTGTATATCAATGATTCGCACATTGGAACTGAAGAGTTAGTGGCCAAATTTGAGGATGATTACGAAATAGGTGGAAGAGCAGGCAGGAGTGTGCAAACGTGACTTGGACAGGTTGGCAGAGTGGGTAGGGAAGTAGCAGATGGAATATAGCATAGCAAAATGTGCAGTCATGCATTTTGGTAGTAGGGATACATTTATAGACTATTTACTAAATGGGTAGAGGATTCAGAAATTGGAGGTGCAAATGGACTTCGGAGTGCTGATGCAAAATTCCCTAAAGCTTAATTTGAAAGTTGACTCAGTAGTAAGGAAGGCAAATGCATTCTTAGCATTTATTTTGAGAGGACTAGAATATAAAAACAATGTAATGCAGAAGCTTTATAAGGCGCTGGTTAGACTGCAATTGGAATATTGTGTGCAGTTTTGGGCCCCATATCCAAGGAAGGGTGTGTTGGCATTGGAGAGGATCCAGAGGAGGTTTACGAGAATTATCCCATGGATGATTGAGTTAACATATGATGAGTGCCGTCACGGCACTGGGCATATACTCGCTGGAGTTTGGAAGGATGACCACAGTGAATACCTCACCAAATAGTGAAAGGCCTTGAAAGAGTGGATGTGGAGAGGATGTTTCCATTAGTGGGAGAGTCTAGGACCAGAGGGCACAGCCTCAGAATAAAAGGATGTATTTTAGAAAGGAGATGAGGAGGAATTTATTTAGTCAGAGGGTGGTAAATCTGTGGAATTCATTGCCATAGAAGGCTGTGGAGATTGTAATTGGGTATTTTGAAGGCAGAGACGGACAGGTTCTTGATTAATAAGGGGGTGAAATGTTACAGGGAGACAGCAGAAGAATGCGGTTGAGAAGGAAAGATAGGTCAACTAATTCATTATTACTCTCACTTCAAAAGACATAAAGTACTGGAGTAACTCAGTGGGTGAGGCGGCATCTCTGGAGAACATGGATGGGTGACGTTTTTTCACCGGCACTTTGCATCTTATTTTGTAAGCCAGCAGCTGCTGTTCATTGTTTCTACAGAGCTCTCACTTCACGGGCTTTCTAGTTAGCAAACAACAAAATCAACATTATCTGAATAACTTATGAGGATCTCATCACTTAAAATTGACATCACCTCCACAGCTTCAAGTCCTTTGCATTACTGATGTACATAAGCATTTCAGTTAACAACACTCAGGATTTGTCCAGGTGCCTGTATTACTTGCTTACGACTACAACCTTCTTACTGGTAGCAATTAAGACAACCTGAGCGATTTTCTCCTGTTTTATTCCGATCCACACTTTGCTTGATATTTCATATCAGATCATATAAGCAGAGGAACCTGGGCCTTGTTGGCGAACCACAAAAAGACCCCACAAGTTTGCAGATTGTACATTCTCTCTGTGACCGCGTGGGTTTTCACCGGTTGCTCCAGTTTCCTCCCACATTCCAAAGATATGCAGTTTTGTAGGTTTAAGAAGGAACTGCTGATGCTAGAAAATTGAAGGTACACAAAAATGCTGGAGCTCCATAGATGCTGCTGCATCCGATGAGTTTTCCAGCAGTTTTTTAGGTTAAAGCTAGTAAATCCAAAGGGTTTCTACAGCTATATTAATAGCAAAAGGATAACGAGGGATAAAATTGGTCCATTGGAGAGACAGAGTGGACAGCTATCTGCAGAGCCAAAAGAGATGGGGGAGATTTTGAACAATTTCTTTGCTTTGGTATTCACCAAGGAGATGGATATTGAATTATGTGAGGTAAGGGAAACTAGTAGAGTAGCTATGGATACTATGAGTTTCAAAGTAAAAGAAGTACCGCCACTTTTGAAAAATATAAAAGTGGATAAGTCTCCAGGTCCTGACAGGATATTGCCTAGGACATTGAGGGAAGTTAGTGTAGCAATAGCCGGGGCTATGACAGAAATATTTCAAATGTCATTAGAAACGGGAATAGTCCCCGAGGATTGGCGTACTGCGCATGTTGTTCCATTGTTTAAAAAGGGTTCTAAGAGTAAACCTAGCAATTTTAGGCCTGTTAGTTTGACTTCAGTGGTGGGCAAATTAATGGAAAAGATACTTAGAGATAATATATATAAGCATCTGGATAAACAGGGTCTGATTAGGAACAGTCAGCATGGATTGTTTAGAAGGTCATGTTTGACTAATCTTCTTGAATTTTTTGAAGAGGTTACTAGGGAAATTGACAAGGGTAAAGCAGTGGATGTTGTCTATATGGACTTTAGTAAGGCCTTTGACAAGGTTCCTCATGGAAGGTTGGTTAAGAAGGTTCAACTGTTGGGTATAAATGCAGGAGTAGCAAGATGGATTCAACAGTGGCTGAATGGGAGACGCCAGAGGGTAATGGGGGATGGTTGTTTGTTGGGTTGGAGGCAGGTGACTAGTGGGGTGCCTCGGGGATCGGTGTTGGGTCCTTTGTTGTTTGTCATGTACATCAATGATCTGGATGAAGGTGTGGTAAATTGGATTAGTAAGTATGCAGATGATACCAAGATTGTGGATAATGAAGAGGATTTCCAAAGTCTACAGAGTGATTTAGGCCATTTGGAAGAATGGGCTGAAAGATGGCAGATGGAGTTTAATGCTGATAAATGTAAGGTGCTACACCTTAAGTTTTTTTGGCCTTCCATCACAGCTATGTGATGGATGTTTATGTAAAATGTAATTATGTTGTGTCTGGGGTCTATTTGTGTGTAATGTATGGCTGCAGAAACGGCATTTCATTTGGACCTCCAGGGGTCCAAATGACAATTAAATAGACTATTGACTATTGACCTTGGCAGGACAAATTAAAATAGGACGTACATGGTAAATAGTAGGGAATTGAAGAATGCAGTTGAACAGAGGGATCTGGGAATAACCGTGCATAGTTCCTTGAAGGTGGAATCTCATATAGATAGGGTGGTAAAGAAAGCTTTTGGTATGCTAGCCTTTATAAATCAGAGCATTGAGTATAGAACCTGGGATGTAATGTTAAAATTGTACAAGGCATTGGTGAGACCAAATCTGAAGTATGGTGTACAGTTTTGGTCGCCCAATTATAGGAAGGATGTCAACAAAATAGAGAGAGTACAGAGGAGATTTACTAGAATGTTGCCTGGGTTTAAATAACTAAGTTACAGAGAAAGGTTGAATAAGTTAGGTCTTTATTCTCTGGAGCGCGAAGGTTAAGGGGGGACTTGATAGAGGTATTTAAAATGATGAGAGGGATAGACAGAGTTGATGTGGATCAGCTTTTCCCTTTGAGAATAGGGAAGATTCAAACAAGAGGACATGACTTCAGAATTAAGGGACAGAAGTTTAGGGGTAACATGAGGGGGAACTTCTTTACTCAGAGAGTGGTAGCGGTGTGGAATGAGCTTCCAGTGGAAGTGGTGGAGGCAGGTTCGTTGGTATCATTTAAAAATAAATTGGATAGGCATATGGATGAGAAGGGAATGGAGGGTTATGGTATGAGTGCAGGCAGGTGGGACTAAGGGAAAAAAGTTGTTCTGAACGGACTTGTTGGGCCGAGATGGCCTGTTTCCGTGCTGTAATTGTTATATGGTTATAATTGGCTTCTGTAAATTTACCCCAGTGTGTAGGATGTGAGAGTGGGTTACCATAACTAGTGTATGGGTGATCGATGGTTGGCATGGTGTCGGTGGGCTGAAGAGCCAGTTTCTGGGCTGTATCACTTGAACGGAATGTTGCCGACTTGCCCACTGCAGACTACAGGAGTACGTGCTAAGGGACTCGCTGAAGCTTGGTGCAGCCAACGCCAAGGCTCGGTGGGGGAGGGCCACAGTCTAGGGTCCTTCCGCTGCTGGACATAGAGGGCACGGTATGGTGGAGACGCCCCTCAAATTAAATGAAGGGAAGGTATCCCACGCCAGGGGGCCACATGAGTAGCACGGGTGGGGGACATTATTTCTGGAAATGAAAATGTCAGATGGAATTTTCGCACTGTAAACATTGTACATATTTATTACTTGGACAGGGGCCACAGAGTGGCACGGGTGGGGGACTGTTTGGTGTAATTTGACAAATGTAAAAAAAAAATTGTACTGAAAAAACTTGTATAGTCTCCGAAAATGTCGGATGAATTTTGTTTGTTTGAATGGTTCAGGAATTGTATATATTTATCAATTGAATAAAGTCTATTTTGAAATTTAAAAAAAAGTATCACTTGAACTGAAACTAAAGTTAAGTGCAAGAAAGCAGTTCAGTATTTAATTTCTGCTGGGTTGGTGATGACATTGTGCTTTCACAAAGCACCAAGTGCTGCTTTGAATAATTCTCGAGCTTTAAATCGGCATCATTGAATCCTGTGCTTTATTCACTTTGCCACATCAAGTGATGCAAAGAGAAACCTCCATTTATTAATTCTCAGAATTCTAATTCTAATTACATGGGATCATACTGAAGCGTTCTCAACGGAGCGTGCATCTTGAGAGGAATGAAGGCAGTAAATCTGCGAGCAGCACCATTGCATCCAAATATATTAATCTGAAAAAATGTTATGAATCGGCTCAGAAAAGGATGTACCTGAGAAACATTCTGCGCTGATCTGGATGGGTGAGTTGAGGGAACAGCTGAAGCAAACACAGCTGGGATAAATTTACACAAACAATCTGATCTGCCATGAATGACTGACTCCAAGAAGCACTCTGAACTGTTACACATGGGAATCATTGTGAATGGGATGGGTTTGGGATACTGATATGAAGGAGTACCATTGACACAGCAAAAGGTCATTATTTTTGCTATTTGTGAAACTGGTTGTAGGCAAACAAGCTTTTCAGGACTGCAAGAGTAGCACGCATTCAAGGGTAAATTAATAGTCAAAAAGTGGAAACAGGCCCTTCAGCCAAATGTGCCCACTGTGTCCCATCTACACGTCCCACCCGCCCACATTTGGCCCATATCTCTCCAAACCCCGTCCTATCCATGTACCTGTCCAAATGTTTCTTAAACACTGCAATAGCACCTGCCTCAACTACCTCCTCCAGCAGCTCGTTCCATACACCTACCACCGTTTGTGTGAAAAAGCTACCCCTCAGATTCCTATTAAAACTTTCCCGCCTCGCCTTAAACCTATGTCCTCTGGTTCTCGATTCCCCATACTCTGGGCAAGAGCCTTTGTGCATCTACTTAATCTATTCCTCTCATGATTTGGTACAGCTGTGTGTGCACAGCTTGATGAGTTGGTTGGAGAACACAAGGAACTGCAGATGCTGCTTTACATGAAAAAATGACACCAAGTGCTGGAGCATCTCTGGAGAACATGGCTAGATAGATCTTTGGCTGAACAACACATCCATTTACTCCAGAGATGCTGCCTGACCTGCAGAGTTACTCCAGTAATTTGTACCGTTTTTTTTTTTAATGAGTTAGCATTGCTATTCCCATCATTATTTATGCTCACATGAATTGCTACAAGACATTCAAAAGGTGTGATCATTTATTTTCCCTTCCATGTCACAGAAAATGTGATTCATTGTGAAACGATGTTGAAATGTGATAAATCTCAGCTTCACAATTCAATAATTGAGATAGGTGACATTAGTCCCGTCAGATGCTGCATCTCTAATTTAATAGCTTTTAAACTTAGTGAACCCTCGATGAGCTTGTCTAGTAATATTAAGAGTACTTATCTATAATTGCTCTAATTAAATTGTTGGCTTAATAAAATGGCTGTTGCAGAAAGAACACAGGCAACGGCAGAGTGCTTCAGTGTGTAGAGTAGCTGCTTCACAGTGCCAGAGACACAGGTTCAATCCTGACCTTGGATGCTACTTAAGTTGATTAGTAAGGGTGTGCTTGATTAGTATGGGTGTCAGAGGTTAGGGGGAGAAGGCAGGAGAATGGGATTGAAAGGGAAATATAGATCAGCCATGACTGAATGGTGGAGTAGACTTGATGGGCCAAATGGCCTAATTCGGTTCCTATAACTTATGAACAGTATAGTTTTTATTATCGTCACATGTACCGATGTACAGTGAAAAGCTTTTTTGTTGCGTGCTACCCAGTCAGTGAAAAGACTATAGAAACATAGAAAATAGGTGTAGGAGTAGGCCATTAGGCCCCTTGAGCCTGCACCGCCATTCAATATGATCATGGCTGATTATCCAACTCAGTATCCTGTAGGTTACACAAAAAAGCTGGAGAAACTCAGCGGGTGCCGCAGCATCTATGGAGCGAAGGAAATAGGCAACGTTTCGGGCCGAAACCCTTCTTCAGAAGGTATCCTGTACCTGCCTTTTCTCCATACCCCCTGATCCCTTTAGCCACAAGGGCCACATCTAACTCCCTCTTAAATATAGCCAATGAACTGGCCTCAACTACTTTCTGTGGCAGAGAATTCCACAGATTCACCACTCTGTGTGAAAAATGTTTTCCTCATCTCGGTCCTAAAAGATTTCCCCCTCATCCTTAAACTGTGACCCCTTGTTCTGGATGATTACTATACATGATCACAATGAAGTTGTCCACAGTGTACAGATATAGGACGAAGGATATAAGGTTTAGTGCAAGAAAAAGCCAGGAAAAGTCCAATTAAAGATAGTTTGCAGGTCTCCAATTGGGTAGATAGGAGGTCAGGACCAATTTGTTATGTGGTGAGAGGACAGATTAGTTACCTGTTAACAGCTGGGAAGAAACTATCTATCTGGAGCTGGACAATTTAATAGTTGGATTAAAGTAAAACGCGACTTCGAACGCCCTCAACGCCTACAACGTGATGGATCATAATATCAGGGCAAAACAAAAGGTAAGTCGTGTATTTCACATATAATCTTGCTTCTTGGGGTGGCTTTAATATAATTTTACGACGCGTAAATGTTATTTTGGCCCCATACGAACCAGCAGAGTCTTTGCCTGCCGATATGGGCTTAGAATTCATGGCAATGGCAACGTTCCAATCGACCACATTCCAGAAACACCCACTCGCAAGATGGTTTAACTCCTCTTTTTTTTTTGGACAATCATGTCTTAAGAGGATCTAAATTGTCTATATTTTGTGTTATAGTCTATCCATAATCAATATTTTTATACTAAATATCCACAACAGTTTTAGCCACATGTATTGTGCAAAAGATAATAACTTTGATTATATTGATTGGATGTTTCTAGATTAATTTATGGGAATTAAACATTAAATTCCTTCCATCTGTCATATGTTCATGACAGTGAGATTTAAAAATCATATTATATTGTGAATTCTTGTGTGAATGGGATTAGTTTGTTATTTGGATACTTAGGCTATTAAAAAAAAAATCCTTTTCTTTAGAAATGGATAGATGTTTGGATCTAGTAATTGAATTTAGATTAATTTGATTTGATGAAACTGATGAATATGAATTTTTTGTTGGGTATTTACTATTTGTTTCAGCGTTTAACTTTATCATTTCTACCATTTTTCTAAAATTGCAAATAATAACTTGTTTCTGTTAATGCTGTTCAGTGTTTTTTTTTTCTTTTACATTTTAAACAGATGTCTCCGAAGAAGAAATGCAAAATTGTCAATCCAAATGAGACTGATTTAGACAGCATTCGCTGAGATTATCCAAATTTGGACTACTCCAAATGTGATGATCTCCAGGACATTCTTAATGGGAAAGTAGTGGGCAGAAAGGCATGTCATGTGTGGCTTGAAGACAAAAACGTGTAGTTTACAATGCCAAACTCGAAAAGTTGAGGAAAAACAAGGGTACAGTTGCTTATTGGTTACAATCTGAGGAGTATGATGATGCTACTGATTATGATATGCCAATGTACTAGCTAGCAACTGATCTTCCCCATAAAGACTTGGTCTATTGCTAGAAATTGTAATTTATTTACCTATCTGTTACAGACTTACAGCATATAATACAATAATATTAAAGTTCTGATCTTGAGAATATCACATTTTTGAATTTTCAAGGCAGTCTCGGTGTTTATTACTATTTCGGCCACAACGGGCAATTTTGTAATTAGCTACAATTGGGTAACTAACTAATTATATGCTTTAATTTCAGGTCATCCAAGTAAGATTATTTTATATTTGTTTCAGAATGCTTCAATCTATAATAACTGAACATTTCATTCAGTTCTCTTAATTTTTAAGAAAGTTATGGGTTTTTGACCGTCCTTGATCACAGCTTTGGTGTTAAGTCAATGGAAAAGCAATAGGGAACAAGATGCTAATTTCCGAGTATGAAAATGGCCATAACTTTAATACTGAAGATATGAAAGTGAATTAGGTGTCAAATTAAACTTATTTTTATGCTTTATCTGATGGGATAAATTGCAGACTTGATTTTTAAAATTTTGTAACGTTGCTACTAAGTGTTTCTTAAATGTTGCAATAGTCCCTGCCTCAACTACCTCCTCGGTCGGTCCATGCACTCACAAACTTTTGTGTGAAATCATTACCCCTCAGATTCCTATTAAAACTTTCCCCCTACACCTTAAACCTATGTCCTCGGGTTCTCGATTTCCCCTACTCTGAGCAAGAAACTCTGTGCGTCCACCTGATCTATTCCTCTCATGACTTCCCATCTCAACTGGGAAGATGGGGTCTTTTTTTTAAAATGCTTGATTCCAGGCCATTGTATGATGCTTGGTTCTATTCCATGCTTGATTTAATTACTTCATGCTTGGTTCTTCAGAAAAGGACAACTTTACTTATTCTAGACATAAAATTCTGTTTTTATTGTTCTGTGCTGTACCTCTTAACTGTGCTAGTAACTCTTATACCAATTTAACTACATCTTCAGTAAGCCCCTCAAAGGTCCTGAACAGGCAAGTGCCTCACTATAAAAACATACCATACTTTTCTTTGCTTGATGGATTTATTGCATGTCGAGGCCATCTTTCCTAATTAGCCCCAATTTCTGAAGGAGATGACATGGTAATGAGTGGCTGACTGATTTCTGGACCATACAATATCATCTTTTAACCTAGGCAGATACAATTATCCAATGCCCAGCTTTAAGAAGAAAGTCTTTAAAATAATTGTCAGTCGTTGTGGCTGAGACACTTTTTTTTCCCCCCATTCAGACTACAAGTGCTTGAATTTTTCTCTGATATTAGTTGGTACATTTCATCAAACCTCTGTTATCTTAGTCTGACCACAGTATAAACATTGACCGATTTACATTGTACCAATATACTTTAATGTGTCAAGCTTTTACACTCTTGTTTGTTTGCTGCTATTGAGAGCCTATCATTAGTTAACATCCATTAAATGTCCACAAAGGCCGTGGATGGCCACAGAATTAACAAGCTCATCAGGAAGGTTGGCTCTGTCCTGGGGGTGGAGTTAGATTCACCGGAGATAGTCTTGAGGGGGAGGATGCTCGTCAAACTGCGGTGCATCTTGGACAATACAGTTCACCCCCTTCAATGACACGCTGGTAAACATGAGGAGCACCTTCAGCAACAGACTGGTTCCATCAAGATTCAGCACAGAATGCCACAAGAGACCCTGTGACTATCAAACTGTACAACTCCTCCCCATTCTGTCGTGGGGTAGACCGACTCCCCTCCCAAACAGTCTTTGCACATCCCCTATCCTGGACTTTCCATTCATCATTTTAATTTCATGTATCTTGTTCTGTTTTATGACTGTTGGCAGACCAATTTCCCTCCTGGGATACATAAAGTTCTGTCATACTGTATCGTATAGTATCATAACATAGTGTACCGTACCCCTTAAGAATAAGGGGTAGGCCATTTAGGACTGAGATGGGGAAAAACATTTTCACCCAGAGAGTTGCGAGTCTGGAATTCTCTGCCACAGAAGGTGGTGGTGGCCAATTCACTGGATGTTTTCAAGAGAGAGTTAGATTTAGCTCTTTGGGCTAAGAGAATCAAGGGATATGGGGAAAATTTCAGAACGGGGTACTGATTTTGGATGATCAGCCATGATCATATTGAATAGCAGTGCTGGCTCGAAGGGCCTAGTCCTGCACCTATTTTCTATGTTTCTATGTATCATAACCCACCCGGTGAGTGGAGAGGAAACATGCCGAGAGGTGGAGGGACAGTGGTGAGTGAGCAATACAATTGATGAAGGAGCGATTCTCAGCAGATATTTGGGCAATGAATCCACAGGCCCCTATCCTACAGGATAAGAGGGGTTAGGCTGTCTTTTCCAGAGCACCACAGAACAAACTGCACATGACGCAAATAGAACGGGTTGGAAATAACCACTCTCTATTCTCCTGTGCCATTAATGACCAAAGCATTGGACATTTTGCAGAGTTTATTTGCCTCTTAAGGGCTTTCCAAAAGAAAAAAAAAAATTGCATCCTCAATCTTTTCTTTTCAAAAATGTGTACAATTCTTGCATAGAAATGGTAAAAAATAAGTGGAATTACATCTCATCTCCCTGCTTCTAGGGGAGCAGCTAAACACACAATGCACATTGTTGAATACAGTTTAAACATTTGTGTCTGGGCTTTACTAAGAAAGAAGTTTTGCAAAGTATGACATAAGAATTGTTATGCGTTAAATATAATGTACTAATTACATTCACGTAAGCAATGTTTTTAACTTTGTTCATGGAAAAGTGTAACAATGCCTTCTTATGGCTGGAGGAATAACCTTTCATTCTCCCAACAGTGCACATGGCTAAAAAGGCAGCAGTTATTAGATAGGAGATGCATGTGGCTCACATTGCTGGCATTGCTTGTCCTTGTGTATGGGACCATCCCCTAACTCTACCATTGGAAACCGGGCTGGGATACTATCGTCGCCTATTTCCTTTGCTCCATAGATGCTGCTGCACCCGCTGAGTTTCTCCAGCAATTTTGTGTACCTGGGATGCTGATGGGTTGACTGCAGATGACACAGTAGGCTGTGGATGCCGTCAATGGATATTTTTAAAAACACAGAGAGATAGATTCTTGACTAGTACGGGTGTCGGGGGTTACGGGGAGAAGGCATGAGAATGGGGTTAGGAGGGAGAAATACATCAGCCATGACTGAATGGCAGAGTAGACTCGGTGGACCGAATAGCCTAATTTGGCTCCTATCACTTATAACCTTATGACACAAAGCCTTCATGAGGCAATGCAGCACAATCATAGGCAAAACACAAGGTGTTGGGATAATTCAATGGGTGTGGCAGCATTTTTGTAGAAAGGTATAGGTGATGTTTCCAGTCTAGACCCATTTTCAGACTCGTGGATACTTGGAATAATTACTTCAGGGGTGACTGATGCACCTGATCTGAGATCTGGGTTTAAAACCAGTAGATCCTACCAATATCAGGAGAACAGTCCTGTGCTACTATTTACCTCATTGGAGACCTTTGGACTATCTTGGATCGGACTTTACTGGAGTTTGTCTTGCACCAAACATTATTTCACATAATTCCCTTTTTCATGTATCTGTGCACTGTGGCTGGCTCAATTGTGGTCGTGCATTGACTTTCTGCTGACTGGCTAGCACGCAACAAAGGCTTTTTACTGTACCTTGGTGCCTGTGACAATAAACCAAATTCACCTCAAAAGTGCTGTCGTAACTTAGCCGATCAGGCAGCATCTCTGGTTTGGAAACGTTTTGGAACGGGAACCTGTTCAGAATGATATAACTAGATGAGTTGATTTATTTGTATAAATACATAAATATTTAACCTAATGTAATGTTTGATTATTTGTATGATTTATTTTTTCATGAAAGAAACAGTGAGTGCAAATAGGAGGAGTATTTCTTCAGTCAAACTTTAAATATACCGTTGTGACAGGTATGGCTTTTGATTGTCTGTGGACACCTTTAAAAATGGTGTTGGTAGTTGACTTTTGTACTTGATTCTGTTGTTGTACATCATGATGAGCAACAATGCTAAAGATTCACCGGGCGGTACTTGTTACTATATGTTAATGCTTTTCTGCCCTACTTGTACTCTCATTTCCCCAAATAGTAGTTTAGTTTAGTTTAGAGATGCAACGCAAAAACAAGCCCTTCGGCCCACTGAGTCTGTGCCGACCTACGGACACTGCATATTAACACTATCCTGCACACTAGGGACAATTTACATTTATACCAAGCCAATTAACCTACATGCCTGCACGTCTTTGGAGTGTGGGAGGAAACCGAAGATCTCGGAGAAAACCCATGTGGTCACGGGGCAACGTACAAACTCCACACACACACAGCACCAGTAGTCGGGATCGGACCTACAACTCTGGCGCTGAAAGCGCTGTAAGACAGCAACTCTACCGCTGCACCACCATGCTGCCCCATTTCCTCATTTGTCCCACCAAAATTTACAGGCACACTCTTATTCAAATTGAAATTAAGTTAATTCTGAATTCGTGTAATGAGAATATTACATTACATTCTTCTTTAGGAGACCCAAATTTTAATGTATGCCTCTATTTCACACGTTAAAATGTTTATATAACCAATGGACAATCGTGGCCTCAGCATCAATCCCAGTGAAATGCCTCTTCCCAGATTTCTGTAATAAACCATGACTCTTACATTGTTTTTTGTTTAATATCAAGATTATTATCCATTCTGCCACTTGGCACTAGTCTGAATTTATTACAAGCTTCTGTGATCCCTTATCAAATGCTTTTGAAAATCCAAATTGTAGTTCCTGTTTTAATGAATGTGGTAAGAAATCTTAATTCTGCCTTTCACTGTTGTTATCTATGTTGTTATCATAGCTGTTAGCATTGACTGGTGTACTTAATACCTGTGACACAATCTCTTCTGGTCTGCAAATCGTGGAAATAATTAAATTAATTTGAAGCATGCACAACGCTTTGGCATTTTGACCAAGATTTCTTTCTCCAATTCACAAGTGTCCCAAGACGGACAGATGCTCTTCAAATGTGTTAACCAGGATTCATAGGTTGTGGTACGAAACTACTGTGGTTCACTGACACCATGTGGAAAAAAGAAATCCAGGCCAACGAACCTTCATTAACACACTGCTCCTTGCCACATCCTTAGAGCAGTTGAATCCGACTGCCAGTAATATTGGACACACTTTACTTGCTGTGTTTCCACGATTTAAGCAGTCATTAACCATCGTGCATCAACCATTTTTGGGCCAAAGGCCTGATTCAAAGTGTGAAATACTGATGAGTGTTAATTGGCAATTATCTACTGAATAACAAGTTAATCAACTTAATTCACCTTTAAATGAGATTGTATCAGTGTAAATTAAGGCCAGCTGCCTGTCATTTTAGTTTGTGCTACCAAGATAGACTCTATTCTCTTGACCTATTCGGTCACCACATTAAAGACCTGGGATTTAAAAAAATTTGCGGAGTCCGCCCCTTTTCTGGGCACCTTCCCTTGCAACCGCAGGAAATACTACACCTCCCCCCTTGACTCCACTCAAGGACCCAAGCAGTCTTTCCAGGTGCGGCAGAGGTTCACCTGCATCTCCTCCAACCTCATCTATTGCATCCCCTGCTCTAGATGTCAGCTGCTCTACATAGGTGAGACCAAGTGTAGGCTTGGCAATCGCTTCACCCAACACCTCCGCTCCCTCCGCAATAACCAACCTGATCTACCGGTGGCTCAGCACTTCAACTCCCCCTCCCATTCCAAATCCGACCTTTCTGTCCAGGGCCTCCTCCATGGCCAGAGTGAGGACCACTGTAAATTGGAGGAGCAGCACCTCATATTTCGCTTGGGCAGTTTGCACCCCAGCGGTATGAACATTGACTTCACTAATTTCAGGTAGTCCCTACTTTCTCCTCCCCTTCTCAACTCTCCCTCAGCCCACTGGCTCCACCTCTTCCTTTCTTCTTCCAACCCTCACATCAGTCTGAAGAAGGGTTTCGACCCGAAACGTCGCCTATTCCTTCGCTCCATAGATGCTGTCTCACCCGCTGAGTTTCACCAGCATTTTTGTCTACCTTCAATTTTCCAGCATCTGCAGTTCCTTCCTAAACATTATCTCGTGCAAGGTTGGTTTCAAAAGTATAATGTGAAGTTGTTTTTTTTTCCCCTTCAGAATTATCATTAATAAGAATGGAGCTAATGCAGCAGTGATAGGATGTCTTCCCCGAGTTCAAAATAATTGATTTGCTTCAAGGTAAATCAGGTCTACTTTGGTGAGCTGGGAAATCAGGTGCTCAATATGTTATTGAGATGTTTGTTTAAAAATCTGCAATAATGAGTAGTTTAGGTCCTATTTTTAATTAAATGTTCATGAAATGTGACTGTCTGGCTGGTATATATTCTCCATCTTTAATTGGCCCTGATATAAGAAGGTTATTAAAAGGCAAACCATGAATCATCACTCTACAGTCTACGTGTAAACGACAATTCAAATTTCAAAGGGAAAATGCTGGAAAAATGCAGCAGTTTAGACGCTATCTCAAGAGAATGAAATAGAGTCAATGTTTCAGAGTGATTAAAAACTCCATACAGACAGCACCAGTGGTCAGGATCGAACCTGGGTGCCTGGTGCCATACGGCAGCTTTGCTTTGTAAAATGTTCACACTTATTTATACCTCTTGACCCTGAAATTTACCACAGTATAACATCACAGGGTGACCACAGTGGCGCAGCAGCAGAGTTGCTGCCTTATAGTACTTGCAGCACCGGAGACCAGGGTTCAATCCAGACTACGGGTGCTGTCTATGCAGAGTTTGCACGTTCTCCCAGTGAGGGATTTCTCCGAGATCTTCAGTTTCCTCCCATACTCCAAAGACATACAGGTTGTTAGGTTAATTGGCTTGGTGTATGTGTAATTTGTCCCCAGTGCGTATAGGAGAGTGTTAATGTGTGGGGATCGCTGGCCGGTGTGGACACGGTGGGCCAAAGGGCCTGGTTCTGCGCTGTACCTCTAAACTAAACTTAGAAGCATATCCCAAACTTCCATTTAGTTGACCATTATTATCTATAAATCCTTACTCATTCCAGGTCTGGCCTTTGTAAAATTCTTCTTAATCAAGTAGGCATTACAGAGAATCAGGTAGACATTATAGAGTTATGCCCCTGCCCCACTTAGGAAACCTGAACGTAAACCTCTGGAGACTTTGCGCCCCACCCAAAGTTTCCGTGCGGTTCCCGGAGGTTGCAGGTAGTGGAATCAGGTAGGGAGACTCACAAAAACCTGCGGGAACCACACGGAAACCTTGGGTGGGGCGCAAAGTCTCCAGAGGTTTCCATTCAGGTTTCCTAAGTTGGACAGGGACATAAAACAGCATAGAAACAGGCTTTCTGCAACTCTGCTGACAATTATGCCCATCTATACGAATGCCACTTGCCTGCAGCAGTTCCATATAGAAACATAGAAATTAGGTGCAGGAGTAGGCCATTCGAGCCTGCACCGCCATTCAATATGATCATGGCTGATCATCCAACTCAGTATCCCGTACCTGCCTTCTCTCCATACCCCCCCCGATCCCCTTAGCCACAAGGGCCACATCTAACTCCCTCTTAAATATAGAGAATGAACTGGCCTCAACTACCCTCTGTGGCAGAGAGTTCCAGAGATTCACCACTCTGTGTGAAAAAAGTTCTCCTCAATATCCCTCAGCCCTGCTTATTCAAGCATCTCATCTTAATATAAGAACAGTAATAAAATTGGACTGTTTAAAAAGGAAAAGCCCTTAATCTAATTGCTCAAATATGAATTATTTATTAATGACAGCACAACTTGGATCAAATATCAAACTATTTATTGCACCATTTGTTGGAATCAATGTGAAAGCCTTTGCCAGCCAGGACAATATTTTAAGCATCATCTTTAACAGGCCAGGTTTGAGCCAATTGAGATTCTTATATCACTTATTCCCTTTCTCCAGATAGGCTGCCTGACCCGTTGAGTTATTCCAGCTTTTCGGGTGTCTTTCTTGGTGTAAACCAGCATTTGCAGTTCCTTCCTACACCTTATAATCTTTAAAATTCATTCCCTCAGTTTTGGAAGAAAACACAACAAGCCCATCATTTGCCCGTTTAAAAGCCTCTTAAATTCCTGTGTAACAGATAAAGAAACCTCAGAATGATCAAATCTCCTATTCAAGAGTGTTTAATCTTATACTATCAACATTATATGGCATATTCATAGTGAAATCCCCTGCCAGCATTGAGGGGCACCATTGTCAAGAAACTCAAATATACAGGGAACACAAATTCTACAGCTACAAGAGTAGGTCAAATGCTGGGCATTCTGTGAATGATTGATGATCTGACACCCTCAAACCTTTCCACCATGAAAATAGAACAAGGATCATGACAAGAGTATGCAGGAACACTCTATGCTTGCCTGATTTAGTGAAAGTCCAACAACACTCAAGAAGGGGCGGCACAGCGGTAGAGTTGCTGCCTTACAGCGCCAGAGACCCAAGTGCAATCCTGACGACAGGTGCTGTCTGTTTGGAGTTTGTATGTTCACCCCATGACCGCATGGGTTTTCTCCGAGATCTTCGATTTCCTTGCACACTCCAAAGACGTACAGGTATGTAGGTTAATTGGCTTGGTGTATGTGTAAATTGGCCCTACTGTGTATAGGATAATGTTAATGTGTGTGGATCACTGGTCGGTGCA
This sequence comes from Leucoraja erinaceus, assembly GCF_028641065.1. NCBI lineage: Eukaryota > Metazoa > Chordata > Chondrichthyes > Rajiformes > Rajidae > Leucoraja > Leucoraja erinaceus. The sequence continues at coordinate 5,437,412 of NC_073385.1, read as the reverse complement.
GGCTTGGTGGGCCGAAGGGCCTGTTTTCATGCTGTATCTCTAAACTAAACTAAACTTGCCAGGACAGAACTGTCTTAGCGATAGGTATTCTATCCACCACTAAAATGTTCTGTCTATCTTGGTGCATGGCAGTTACAAAATGATCTGCAATTTGATTAGTGAGGGTGTAAAGGGTTATGGGGCAAAGGCAAGAGAATGAGGTTGAGAGGGAAAGATGAATAGATCAGCCATGATTGAATGGCGGGATAGACTTGTTGGGCCGAATGGCAGAATTCTGCTCCTAGAAATTGTGAACTTAGGTAGTCTACCTCTCAAAATTATAACGTCCACCAGCGAAAAGAGCAAGAACTTCACATATATAGGAACATTGGCACTTACATGTTTCTCTCCAAGTCCCCTACTTTTCTGACATGAAAATATATCACTGGACCTTCATTGTTGTTGGGTTAGAATCCAAGAATTCTCTACTCAACGGGACTGTAGAAGGATCTTTCACCAGACTCCAGAGTGCAAAAAAAAATCTACCGCCTTCTCAAGATGGATTATAAATGTTGAACTTGTAAGAAATGTGTAGCTTAAAAGAAATACACTTAGTCCCTTCATTATAGACAGTTGAGGTCCCATGACAAATATCTGGAGTGCATCACCAGGTACAACTAATAGAAATCATTGCAGAGGACGGTATGCTCCCAGTTTAGTGTGCCCTCTCATGGAAAAAATTCATGTGTGTGTATATGTCATCATTTCATAGAAATGGAAGCAGAATTGGCATAAAGTGACACCAGATAAATATGTTTTTAAAAACGCTAGTTTGTGTGGAAAGTTGAGGTTAATTAGAGTTTCAATAGAGATTATAAAACTATGGTGCATTTAATGCTTTGCCTCTGCATTGGATTAAACCATAATTCCATAATCTATACACAACTAAAACTCTGGCCTTGTTATCTTCTGGTTTGTGCGGTCTTTCTATTTGCACAAAAACTGTTTGGGATAGCGCAACGACTTTTCGCCAGTTCACTCACCATTCTCCTGTGCTGCGAGTGCATCAAGTTTCATTCCGATCAGTTGAATGTCGTAAAAGTTAGCGGGGTTTAAAAGTCTTTAAAAAACGCGTGTGCGCAGATTGATCGCTTCTCCTGCCAGTCAGTTGGTCTCATCCCCTGTCAATCACCGGGATGGTCCGCCCCTTCCTGCGCCATCGAGTCTTTACTGGCACTGAAGATGACCGGCGGAGGTTTTCAAACAGACACAATTTTCGGAGGGACCCGAAGCAGCCCAGCCCCAAGCAGTCCAGCGTCAGAGACCCTGCCAATCCCAGCGTGGGAGACCCAGCCCGGAGTCAGAGACCCAGCCCGGAGTCGGAGATGTCGCCGATGTCACCAAACGGAAAGCGGAGACTCTGATGCCGGTGGAGGAGAACGACCAGCGGCCACTGTGAGTCCCCATCGCACTGCCAATTCCAGCCACTACCCCTCTGATCCACCTCGTTGGCTCCTCCCGCTTCACCATGATGCCCTCCCCATCCCCCATGGCTCTTCCCCTGTCTTTTCTCTCAGCTCACTTCCCCCCCCCGCCCACACAACCCTCCACCCCACAAGCCCCCCCCTGCTCACACACACCCCCACACAACACACCCCCAACCCCAGCCCCCCCGCCCCCAACAACCCCCCCACCACAACCCCCCCCCCCCCACAACACCCCCACAACCCCCCCCCACACACAACACCCACCCCCCCCCCACAACCCCCCCCCCCACACACCCCCTGCAAAAAAGCAGAAGGGATAGCTAACTACACTAGGAGTTGTCATCTGGATGAATTGGTTGGAATATGACCATGTCACGACCCTGTTTCATCAGAGAGAATAACACAAAATCTCATGGCAATAGACAATCCAGGCCTCAACCGATTATGTTTAGAAAGGAACTGCAGAGCCTGGTTTATACCAAAGAGAGACACAAAGTGCTGGAGTAACTTAGCGGGTCAGGCAGCATCTCTCGAGGTAAAGAATGGTCGATGTCCTGGGCCACGACCTTTCTTCAAACACCTTATGTTTAGCTTTATTAATGTCATGTGTACCAAGGTACGTTGAAAAGCTTTGTTTCGTATATGTTATTCAATCAGATCAGATAATACCATACATAAATGCAATCATGTCAAACTTGAGTACAATAGGTTGAGCAAAGGGGAAGGTACAGTACAGTGCAGAACATAGTTCTCAGCACAGTAGTATATCAGAGGCTAAGCCCAATAACTGCAGTGGGATGGAGATTAATTGGTAGGTACCCCATCTTAGGAAAGGACCATTCAGAAGCCAGATAACTGAAGGGAAGAGGCTGTTCCTGAGTCTGGTGATCTGTTAGTTATGTCTGCATTTGTCTGTACAAAATGCCAGGACAGGTACTGAAACAGAACGGACCCCGATTCTAAATCATAACACATTACTTGGGCCAGCCCTGCCATTAACCCAGCCTGCATTCCATAAACCACAGTCTTTCATATAAAATACCATTACTTGCACAGGCAGGGTGGACGAAGTACTCCCTTATGCACTTTCCAATAAACATCAAATTTAACTAAAATATCCACAAATACTCATTCGGTATTCGGAGTAGGAGTACTGTGGAGAGGATATTTCCATTAGTGTTCAGATGCCATAGCTTCAGAATAAAAAGATCTACCTTTAGAATGGAGATGAGGAGGAATTTCTTTAGCCAGAGGGCGATAAATCTGTGGAATTCATTGCCACGGAAGGTTGTGGAGACCAAGTCAATGGATATTTTTAAGGTGGAGATTGATAGATTCTTGATTAGTACAGGTGTCAGGGGTTATGAGGAGATGGCAAGAGAATAGGGTTGAGAGGGAAATATAGATCAGCCATGATTGAATTGTGGAATAGATTTGTTGGGCCAAATGGCCTAATTCTGCTCTTACAACTTATGAACATGGACGAGAAGTAATAACATTTGGTTATGAAGTAGGATTTAAAATCTTTACTTCCTGGTTTGGCCCATGTCATCCCTTAGTTGCTATCCTACTTCATACCCTGATCCTACTGTCTTTGAAGAACAACCAACCCAGAGGCCTCTACCGGCTCCGTTACTTCTCAAAGTCATTTGAACTAATAAAAACTGTAATACAGACATGCAAAACCCAATGCTCAATGGAATTAAAAATATACGTTTTACGTCAAGTCATGTCTTAAGTTAAGTCAAGTCCAGAGTTATACACCATGGAAACAGGTCTCTCAGCCCAACTTCCCCACGCTGCCCAACAGATCTCATCTACACTAATCCCACCTGCCTGTGCTTGGCCCACATCCCTCTAAACCTATCATATCCATGTTTCTGTCTAAATGTTTATTAAACTCTAAGATAGGATCTGCTTTTACTTCTGCAAGTCAGATGAAGACCTACTGTATAGCTGAATTGGTTCCAAGTGCAGTCTTCATGCAAAAGGTCTGCAGGATCTTGTGGTTCTTTGACATGTTCTTGTGTGGATCACTCACAAGGGCGATGAGATCGATGAGCTGCCAATTGTCAATATTCACAAGGATCACTCAACTTAGGAATCTGAACCAAATGGCTGTTTTTAACGCTAGGCAACCACATCGAAAGCAAGATGAGAACATCCTTGTTAATATATTGCTGTCTGTTTTCCGAATGTTATTGAGAGACACTCCCCTCCAGGCCCGCGGCTGTGTCCTTTATAAAACCGTCGATAGTATTTCAAATGTTGCCAGGTTTAAAATCAGTTAAGAATTTTGTTATTGGCCTGAGATAAGCTTGGAGAAAACTTACCAATAAGGTGGAGAATTACTATTAAAAACCAAGAAACGAGATTCAAGATCCTCTTAAAAAAGGAGGCACAGTGGCGCAGTTGTAGAGTTGCTGCCTTACAGTGCTTGCAGCACCGGAGAACCGGGTTCGATCCCGACTACGGGTGCTGTAAGTACGGAGTTTTACGTTCTCCCCATGACTGCGTGGGTTTTCTCAGAGATCTTCGGTTTCCTCCCACACTCCAACGACGTACAGGTTTGTAGGTTAATTGGCTTGGTGAATGTGTCAATTTACAGGATATAGTTAATATGCGGGCATCGTTGGTCGGTGTGGACTCGGTGGGCCAAAGGGCCTATTTCCGCGCTGTATCTCGAAAACTAAACAAAAAACGAAATCAGTACCCAAAGTCATGGCCCTTGAAATTTTAACTCCATTCCTCTCTTCTCTGCTGCCTAACCTGCTGAGAAGTTTCAGCACCTTGATTTTACATGGGATAATATAAGTCCATTACAGCAAAAGTTATTACATTCCAAGCTTTCCGCAAAGGAGCCTCATTTAATCTTTCATAACCTCTTCTGCAAGATTTCTATCTCGTGGTAATGATTTGAAAATAGCACAATGGGATGGGAATTAAAACATTTCCATCCTGTGACAGTGGCAGCTTTTAACTGAACATTTGACCGTACTGGGCCTGTACTCACTGGAGTTTAGAAGGATGAGAGGGTTCCTCATTGAAACTTACCGAATAGTGAAAGGCCCGGATAGAGTGGAGGGTCAAGAAACAGAATGCACCGTCAGATTGAATGAACACACCTTTAGAAAGGAGATGAGAAGTCTTTCTTTAGTCAGAGGGTGATGAATTTGTGGAATTCATTGCCGCAGACGGCTGTGGAGGCCAAGTCATTGGGTATTTTATAATGGAGAATGACAGATTCTTGACTAGCCAGGGTTTCAGGGGTTATAGGGAGAAGGCATGAGAATGCGGTGGAGAGGGAAAGATAGATAGAAACATAGAAATTAGGTGCAGGAGTAGGCCATTCGGCCCTTCGAGCCTGCACCGCCATTCAATATGATCATGGCTGATCATCCAACTCAGTATCCCGTACCTGCCTTCTCTCCATACCCCCTGATCCCCTTAGCCACAAGGGCCACATCTAACTCCCTCTTAAATATAGCCAATGAACTGGCCTCAACTACCCTCTGTGGCAGAGAGTTCCAGAGATTCACCACTCTCTGCGTGAAAAAAGTTCTTCTCATCTCGGTTTTAAAGGATTTCCCCTTTATCCTTAAGCTGTGACCCCTTGTCCTGGAACCATGGTTGAATGGGGGAGCAGACTTGATGGGCTGAATGGCCTACTCCTGCTCCTATAACATGATCTTCAACAATGTTTGCTCTGCCAGTCGACTTTATCTTGCTTCCGTTGTAACGTTATAGCTTTAGGGAGAACACAGCCTATTTAACCATATAAAGACAAGAAAGCTTGCATTTATTCAGTCCCTTCAATGACCTTGGGGCACCACAATGCACTTGACAGACCATGAAGTACATTGATATATACCATAACCGCTGTAAATTATGTAAGAGTCGGGCGACACACAGCAAGACAGCTATAACAGCAATGAGACAAAGCACCAGCTAATCCATTCTAATGATATTTGATTCGGGACTTATTTGGAAACTTTCCCCAAGTCTTTAAAATGCCACAGACTTTTCTGGATTCCCTCACATTGTCCCGAGCTTATTAATGCCCGTCCCAAAATGCTTGTCAAAGTTAACATAACATGAAGGTGGTCTGGTGGGTTGCAGATTATGATGTATCTTTAAACTGATTTCGCAGACATGCTGTTCCAATTTTAATTATGTCTAGACTTCTGTAACTTCTTAATTTATTTTGAAACTGCGTACTTTATGTGCCTTCTGAGAGTAACAGATACGGCAGCTCTGCTTATTCTATCCGATAACTGATTGACACAAAGTTGTGTTGGCAGAAGTTGACCTAACGCTTTTTATTGTCGGAGGTAGATCGTTTATATAAAGCTGTCAAATACGATCTACTCTTGATAATTCAATCTGCTTAAAAAAAAAAAAAATGAATTTTCCAATTAGCTAAGTTGGCAGGGAGGTGTTTACCATTATAGAGAAGCTGAAAGGTATAATGAGGGAGAGGCACTGTTGAGTGCTAAAGGAGGAAATGTAACCACATTAACTCAGTGCAACCAGGAAAGACTGAGGAACGCAAAGATAGATTAATATATGTATTCACACCCATTAGTAGAGCTGATGTCTTATAGTGAAGATAGACACAAAAAGCTGGAGTAACTCAGTGGGTCAGGCAGCATTTCTGGAGAGAAGGAATTGGTGACGTTTCGGATCAAGACCCTTCTTCAGACTGAATCCTGACTGTCCTGCTGAGTTACTCCAGCTTTTTGTGTCCATCTTTGGTTTAAATCAGCATCTACAGTTCCTTCCTGCACATGATGTCTTATAGATCCAGCAGCCTGGGTTTGATCCTGATCTTCACCACCATCTATGGAAACAAGGAACTGCAGATGTTGGTTTACAAAAAACGACACAAAGTGCTGGAGAAGCTCAGCGGGTCAGATAGCATCTCTGGAAGACATGGATAGGTCTTCACAGTCACAGCTGGCACAGGGGTCACAGCTTAAGGATAAGGGGGAAATCCTTTAAAAACGAGATGAGAAGAACTTTTTTCACACAGAGAGTGGTGAATCTCTGGAACTCTCTGCCACAGAGGGTAGTTGAGGCCAGTTCATTGGCTATATTTAAGAGGGAGTTAGATGTGGCCCTTGTGGCTAAGGGGAGGGTATGGAGAGAAGGCATGTACGGGATACTGAGTTGGATGATCAGCCATGATCATATTGAATGGCGGTGCAGGCTTGAAGGGCCGAATGGCCTACTCCTGCACCTAATTTCTATGTTTCTGTTTCAGTCTAATAGAGACAAGATTACAAATTTGCTCATGACATCAAGCTTGTGAAGCAGCAAACGGTGAAAATGAAAGGAATAGACTGCAATTAGACACATCATTAGGCTTGCAGAGTGGACTGGCTGTTAGAGGATGGAATTTAATGCAGAGAACTGCGAGGTGATAATAGACACAGAGTGCTGGAGTAACTCAGCGGGTCAGGGAGCATCTCTGGAGAAAAGGAATTGGAGTTGTTTTGGGTTGGAACCCTTCTTCAGAGATGCTGCCTGACCCACTTAGTTACTGCAGCTTTTTGTGTCGATCTTCCAAGATTTTGTGAGGTGAAAAGGCTGAAAGATGGAAAGGAGCTAGAGAATGACACTATCAAGGGGGGGGGGGGGGGGATGGTGTGGAGCAAGTCTCGAAAAGGGTTAAGGAATTGAAAGAGTCTTCAAGAAGGACAGCAGATGGGCCGAGGTACAAAAATTGGGAGAATTCAACGTTCATGCCATCAGGACGCCTGGGCAGCTTGCATCCTGATGGCATGAACGTTGAATTCTCCCAATTTTGCTAGCCCTTGCTGTCTCCTCCCCTTCCTTAACCCTCGCGCCGTCTCCTCCCATCCTCCCCACCCTCGGGCTCCTCCTCCCTTTTTCCTTCCTTCTCCCCCCCCCACCAGTCTGAAGAAGGGTTCCAACCCGAAACATCACCTATTTCCTTCGCTCCATAGATGCTGCTGCACCCGCTGAGTTTCTCCAGCAACATTGATAGAGTCACTCTGTAGGTTGTCCTTGGGATTTCAATTGCCTGTTACTTCTCCATTCACTATCCCTGACCTCTCTGACGTAGTTTCTACACTGTCTCGACAAAGTTCAATGTAAGCTCGAGACACAGTACTTAATACTCAACACAAGCACTTAAGATTCAACATTAAAAAATATCATGCTGAACCTATATCAAATCCTGATATTATATTCAGTGGTGCTTCATCACTCTTTAGGTAAAAAATATATAGATGGGGTGCAATGAATGTTTATCAGCATGGTCCCCATGGTGAGAGAGTCTGTTCGCAATGGGTAGGTTAGAAATCCTAGGGTTGTCTTCTATATGGCAAAGGAATATTTGATAGGGTTTACAAAAAATATAATGGATTTGGACAATCCAGACAGAGGAAAACAAAGAGTCAATATAACGGTGGCATAAATTTAAGATTTGGATAAACAATACGAGGACATTTGAGGAAGAATTTGTGTTCGCCGAGTGTGTGGTACTGTTATGGAAATTGCAGTCTTTGCTCCAGAGAGAACAATCCAAGTTCAAGAAAACTTGATTACAAAGTTAAAAACATTAATATTTTTAGTCACCCATATGAAGGCAAAAATACTGTAATTTATTAACAGCTTGGAATCAGATCAGATCGCTATTGTAAACCAATAATAGCTTCCTTATTTAGAATGCAGATAATTATGCCTGGTGCTTTTGCGTTTGACCGCAAAATGTTCTTTAAATTGTTTTTAAAGTAATTATGAGTCTTAAAGTTTCAACAGCTCTGTTTTTTTTTATAATGTAGTGTGAGCAATGTTTCAAAATGTTTGTAGCATTTAGGTGAATATGCATTATGCTTCTGAAAGGGGGAAAAAACACAATATATGTAAGTGCCTGGGCACGTAACTTCCCTTTGACCCTTAGCTACAACCAGACTAATCATTATTAAGTTGTTCTTATTTTTGGCCAGTTGACTCTGACCATGAAGAAACTACAATTATTCTCAAAAAGACAAACTCTGGAAGGTTATGAGGTCATAGGTAGAATTAGGCCATTCGACCCATCAAGTCTACTCCGCCATTCAATCGTGGCTGATCTATCTTTCCCTCTCAACCTCATGCTCCTGCCTTCTCCCCATGACCTCTGACAGCTGTACTAATCAAGAATATATCTATATTTTCATTAAACATATCTACTGACTTGGCCTCCACAGCCTTCTGTGGCCAAGAATTCCACAGATTCACCGTTGAAAGGCAGAACCTCTAGAAATTCTGTTTGTTTGATATGCTATGCACTTTATTCCCCATCCTACCACCATCACCAACAGTAAAAAGGTAGGAAAGCAACCAACATAATCAAGGATCCTTTTCATCCCAATCATTTTCCTCTTTTCCCTTCTCCCATCGGATAGACGACACAAACGCTTCATAGCACCTACCCCCAGACACAGGAACAGCTTCTCCACTGCAGTTATCAGACTGCCTTCCTTAAATGAGGGTGTTGTCACATCTTCCAACCTCCCTCATTGCAGACTTTGAAGTTTTTTCTTTCTATCCAATACCATCATGCTGTATATTCTGCACTTTGGTATTTTTTACACTACCTTTTGTACTTGTGCATGACTTTATTGAACTCGTATATCGTATGATTTGACTGGATAGCATGCAAACAAATGTTCTCACTGTCCGCATACACTTGACAATAATATATCAAAACCAACTTTATTCTGATAGAGGCACTTTGGTTATAATGTTAGTCAATGCATATATTCTGGGTATATTGTTTAATCCTTTCTGCCTGAAATATATAGATATTTTAAAATTAAATGTTTCTAATGATTTTGAAAATTACCAACATTTTTAATCAAGAAATAAAATCAACAAGAATATAGTGTATTCTTAAAAAAAAATCTAACATTCTTTCTTGTTTGCAATCATCATTCAAATAAGTACACATTCCAATCGTGTATCAGGTCTAACCTAGGAATTATCTAAGCAGTTTTTGTGATGTTGCACTACAATGTAGTATAAATTCACATTATTTGTTCAATTCATAAAACACATGAATCAGAAAAAATAATGATGTCGCAGGAGAGCTTTCATGCTGGTCATTGAATCAACCCAGCCGTATGAATATTAATTTCTCTAAATTAAAGTAATCCTTGCGTTCCCCTCTCTTCATCCCCCACCCTGGTTCTCCAACTAGTTTCACTGACCTCCTGATTAATTTTACTGTTTGTTAGCATCGTTGTCCACTTCCCCTCAGCCAACAATGAACCATATTACATTTCCTTGATCATCGTCTGCTTTGATCTGTCATTTTCACACTTTACATTCCCATTGAAATTCTTGCATATCTAGTTTCCCTCTCCCCAACTCTCAGTCTGAAGAAGGGTCTCGACCCGAAACATCACCCATTCCTTCTATCCAGAGATGCTGCCTGTTCCGTTGAGTTACTCCAGCATTTTGTGTCTACCTTCGGTGTTCAGTTCAGTTTTAGAAACATAGAAACATAGAAAATAGGTGCAGGAGTAGGCCATTCGGCCCTTCGAGCCTGCACCGCCATTCAATATGATCATGGCTGATCATCCAACTCAGTATCCTGTACCTGCCTTTTCTCCATACCCCCTGATCCCTTTAGCCACAAGGGCCCTCTTAAATATAGGCAATGAACTGGCCTCAACTACCTTCTGTGGCAGAGAATTCCACAGACTCACCACTCTCTGTGTGAAAACTGTTTTCCTCATCTCGGTCCTAAAAGATTTCCCCCTTATCCTTAAACTGTGACCCCTTGTTCTGTACTTCCCCAACATCGGGAACAATCTTCCTGCATTTAGCCTGTCCAACCCCTTAAGAATTTTGTAAGTTTCTATAAGATCCCCCCTCAATCTTCTAAATTTTAGCGAGTACAAGCCGAGTCTAATCAGTCATTTTAGTTCAGTTTAGTTTATTAGGTACAGCAAAAAGCTTTTGTTGCATGCAATCCAGTCAGCAGAAAGACAATCTATGATTACAATCGAATCATTTACAGTGTATAGTTACATGATGAGGGAATAACGTTTAGTGTAAGGTAAAGCCAGCAAAGTCCAATCAAGGAAAGTCTGAGGGTCACCAAAGAGGTAGATAGCAGTTCAGAACTCGTCTCTGGTTGTGGTAGGATGATTCAGTTGCCTGATAACAGCTTGTAAGTGTAAACCTTCGGTGGAAACCAGCATCCGCAGTTCCTTCCAACATGAAAAAAGTCACTAATCTCAGACCCGAAGTGAGAGTTCAACTAATGAACCATTGCTAACAACTTCAATGATTATGAAATAGCTTCATTATTTGAATTTCACAATCAAATTATGTCTGAGGTGCCCAGACAATAACGAAAGCCACTTAAATTAAAATTATGATAATAGGTTGTGAATTCCTCACTTTTATACTTATCCAGACTCTCATTTCTTTATCTTGATACGGAATTTGTTAATAGTCAAATAATTATTAGTTTTCAGTTGCCCTTTCAACTTAAACCTGCCCTAACCTTCTCAGCAGTATTCCCAGCCATATAGTCGGAAAACACACATTTTTCCCACTATTCCCACACTTTTGCTTTGACTTTTGCATGATCCAGTTAGCATCCTGGTTATTGTCTGGTTTTTCATCCCAGCACAATGTTTTAACTGTAAATTTCATCAACGGCAGTAGTTGTGGGACTTGAACATACTCATCCTTTTGGTTCTGTGATCTTTGTTAATGAAGACTGGTTGGTAGGTTGGTGTTGTTCAGCTTGCGAATAATGAATTTATTACTATCGTTTAGCATGTGTAATTTCCATTCCCCTTCAGAATTTTTCTGATTCATAACCCTAGTTTGTTTTCGTAAAATCAATGTGAAACGGGTCGTCTGTTCTCGTATAGAATTGGGACCCCCTGGTGCAGTCACGTATAAGTATGATAGTCACATATAACCCCACGACCCTCTAGAGAAACAAATGTCATCTTGTAGGTTCGCCAAGCAAGATTTCTTTGGGGAAATCCTTTGGCAAAGACACGTAGCTGATTTCGACAGGAGCCAATGAGAAAAAGAGGGGAGAACACATCTGTTTATGGTACAATTGGAAGAAATAAAAATATTGAAATCCAGTGTTATTTTAGCAAATGGACAAAATTGCAAGCAGCCTTCGAATTGTTTGTGCAGGGCCTTGGAAGTCTTGAACTATTTTCAACATTTCAAGTGTGTCCGATTGGTAATTATTCTGTAATCCTGTGGAAATTGAGGCAAAGTGCAAAAGCGCAATTAAGGCGATCTTTCCATTTTTTTATGGATCTGTGTGGTGACAGTGAAGCCCGATAAAGTGGAACATAAAACTGATCTCTGTTTGGTGCCAAGCAATGTTTCGAAAGTATAACTTAATTTTGCAAGATTTTGTCTCTCATTCTTCCCCATTAATTGTACATTATTGATATCATCCCCAAACTACGAAGTACTGTATTGTTGGAAAAAAAAAACTGTGAACAATAACAAACTCTTTAGCGTTAGAGAAAATATGCAGAACCCAGATTTTGCCTCATTGATGACTGAAAGGGAAAATATAGACTTTTAAATGAACTTTTTGTAACTTTGTCAGTGCCAGCAACACTTTGCACTGACTAGGGGAGGTCTGCTGCATGATTTTACTGGATTGTATGCAAAAACAAAGAATTTCACTGCACCTAGGTACATGTGACAATAAAATATTACTGAGTCAGTGACGAAAGATCATTGGAGAAATAGATTGTAGTAACCGGGGTTCAAACACGATTCCCTTTGCTATCCACTGGTCACAACTTTCCAAACTAGGAAAGATCCATGTATTCCCATTCTCCATGATAGGATAAAAAGCAATTTTTGCCTGTATTTTACTCCTAATTACAGGTACTCTAATCTTGTTGACCAACCTTGTGTGGAACCTAATTGAAAGCATTTTGAAAATTTAAACACGCCACTATTAAATTACCTATTCTGTAAATTGGTACTCGCCGCAAAAGTGTAATGCAGCGGTAGAGTTGCTACCTCACAGTGCCAGAGACCCAGATTCAATCCTGTCTGCTGTCTGTGTGGAGTTTGTACGTTCTCACTGTGACCACGTGGGTTTTGCCTGGCTGGCCCAGATTCCTCCCACATTCTAAAGACGTGCAGTTTTGTTGGTTAATTGGCTTCTGTAATAATTGCAATGTGTTGGATAGAACTAGTATACTGGTAGATGAACGCTGGTAGATGAAGGGCCTGTTTCCATGCTGTATTAACATAGGATAATTGACATTGGTAAAATAAATTGTAACGGGTATAGCTAGGACCCAATAGCAGCACAGATTAGTAACACAGGAATGGGTACACCGTACTCACACAGAGGCTCAGGATTGAGCGAGGGTTCCGAAGATGGGCAGGCAGGAGACGTAGTCGGGGTAGCGGAAGGTCCGGTAACCAGGAGATCCAACACACGATGCAAACAAACCAGCGAGGGACAGACGAAAGAAGAGTCGAAACCAGGCAGGAAGTCGAGGAGCCGTTGCAGGGATACACCAAACAGCCCAGGAGAGAGGCAGACAGAAACCAGGAGGTACGGGACGAAGGCCGTGTTCAGGGACAGAAGGCCGAGGTGCTATCCGGGAAGACGACAGGACGGAATGGTCAGGGGCAGGCAGGATCGAATCCGTGTAGGTAGTCGGGAAATCGCTGGAGAGTCTTGCATGAATGCTGAGAACAATCTGGCACTGTGTGAACGGTGAGGAGAGTCTATATACCGGGTTAATTGGTGATCAGAGGCAACTGAGTGCAACAGGTGAGGAGAGTTGGGCTGATGAGAGGGGAGTGGCAGGCAGGCAGGTGAGGAGAAGGAGGGACCGGTGGAAAAGTACTGGGAGGTGAAGTGGATGAGAATGAGGAGAGGGCAGACTGTGACATAAATGTCAATTGTCCCTAGGGTGTCGGGCTGTGTCAATGTATGGGGTGATTGCTGGTCGGTGGGCTGAATGGCACTATCTTAAAACCAAAAACTAAAACTAAAACAAACTAAACAAAACTAAACCACATTCACAAGGAAATCCAGCAGATCAGTCAGTCATTATTTATTTTATCTTAACTTTTACGCTGACTCTGCCCAATAATCTATTTTCAAAGTCTGCTGTTATACATCTTTCATTATAGACCCCAGCATTTTTCATACTAACATTACTGCCAACTATTGCTGCAGTTTCTCAAATATCAAGATCGCTTAAAAGGAAGCCTCCTTTGCAAGATTAGTCTTTCTTTCTCTGTCCCGCTCACACCTCTGCTCTGTCTCAGTCCTTATGCTGTTCAATGTTGACCTTTATATCCATCGTCTCATTCCTGCTTAACTCCCATCTCCCCTGCCTTGGCTGCCCTTGGGAGTTGGGCCTGATATGTGTCATCGGGACTCTCGCCTCCCATTTGCACTGTTTCCTGCCATTGAGCTGCCAAGATGCAAGCCGATGATTGAGATGTAGCACTCGTACTGTTATCTCAAAGGTGCCTCGCTCCTGCAATGTGCTATTTCAGCAGTGATAAAGCTATCGGGTTCATCTTCAGCTGAGTATCATTGCCGGAGGAATCACTGTTGTGGAACGTCTCAGAACAGCGAATATCTTTCGTCGGACGGGGAAATGTGCTATAAATATTGACAGTCAGCTATTATCGCCATCTCCAGATTTGTGAATACTAAGTTGGCAAGGGACTCGTTAATGACCAAAATAAGGTTTTACCGCACGTGTATTTAAAACTGTGTATCTTTAGGCTATTATTTTACCAGTGAACTGGGCAGTGTGTGTTGAAGTTCAACATTGATATTGTTATCGGTTTATTATTGTCTTAGGTACCGAGATACAATGCTGTGTGCATTATATGTTATCCTGCAAATTCATACCATACATGAATACAACAAGCCATTCCTGAAGTACAACAGATAGAACTAGTATACTGGTAGATGAACGCTGGTAGATGAAGGGCCTGTTTCCATGCTGTATTAACATAGGATAATTGACATTGGTAAAATAAATTGTAACGGGTATAGCTAGGACCCAATAGCAGCACAGAGTAGTAACACAGGAATGGGTACACCGTACTCACACAGAGGCTCAGGATTGAGCGAGGGTTCCGAAGAGGGGCAGGCAGGAGACGTAGTCGGGGTAGCGGAAGGTCCGGTAACCAGGAGATCCAACACACGATGCAAACAAACCAGCGAGGGACAGACGAAGGGAGAGTTGAAACCAGGCAGGAAGTCGAGGAACCGTTGCAGGGATACACCAAACAGCCCAGGAGAGAGGCAGACAGAAACCAGGAGGTGCAAAGAGACAAATGCAATAGTGCAGAATATAGTGTTACAGTGTTGTAGCAGCACACAGTTACAGAGAAAGTACAGATGACATGAAAGAACAGGGGTCACAATTAGGTAGGTTAGAGTCATAGAGTCATACAGTGTGAAAGCAGGACCTTCGGCCCACATTGACAAACATCTACACTCGTCCCACTTGCCTGTGTCTGGCCCATTTCCCTCCAAACTTGTCCTATCCATGTACCAGGGGACCCAAGGTACCTTGCACTATGGGATATTGGTAAATTATTGCTACACCCTAAGCTTATGAGAGGACCATTCAATAGTTTGATATCAGTGGGGAAACTGATCCTGAATCTGGTGTACACACTTTCAATATGTTGTGTCCTCTTCCCAATGCAAGGTGGGAGGGGGGGGGGGGGGGGAGGGGGGAAGGGGGGGGGGGGAGGAAAGTCCAGTCTGAAGAAGGGTTTCTTAGCTTCATAAGTTACATGAGCAGAATTAGGCCGTTTAGCCTATAAGTCTACACCATCATTCGATCTATCGTGGTTCAATCTATCAAGCTTCATCATGGTTGCTCCAGTACAAACTGTTGATGATATTTATCTCTAGAAACATGAAGCCCTCGACCATCTCCACTTCAGCACCATTGATGCCGACTGGAACTTGTACACCACCTCACTTCCAGAAGTCAATAACTTGCTCATTCCTGCCAGCATTCAGGGAATGGTTGTTGTCCTGTCACCATATTACTAAGTTCTCTATCTCCTTCCAGAACTCTGACTCCTCGTTTGATTGAGATCTAGCCCACCACAATTGTAAACACAGATAGTGCACAATTTGGCTGCACAGCCATGAGTGAACGGTAAGGAGATGCCAACACAGCCTTGCAGGGACCTAGTGTTGAGAATCATCATGGAACATGTTTTGTTGCCTGACCTTAATAATAATAATAATACATTTTATTTATGGGCGCCTTTCAAGACTCTCAAGGACACCTTACAACATTTAGTAAACAGAATACAAAACATGTAAGCGGAATGAAACAAAACAAAAAATAACGACAAAAAAAAAAAAAAAATAGTAAAGACATCAACAATACACAATTCAAAGGGAGAGCAGCGGCAGTTAATCACGCCAGCGTTCACTCTCCCTTCCGGCAGCCATCTTGGAAACGGAACAATAAGGATCTTTAACATAGAAACATCCCCCCACAGTGGTTCCCATTATGGGGGAAGGCACAATGTCCAGTCCCCATCCCCAGTTCACCCATAGTTGGGCCAATTGAGGCCTCCACAGTTGCCTCTACAGAGGCCCGATGTTCCAGGCCATTCTCGCAGGGTGATGGTGCTCCGGCGTCGGGAGAGTCCTCAGCGGCTTGGGAACCCTGGAACGGCCACTTCCTTACCGGAGACCGCGGCTTCCGAAGCCGACAAGGCCGCGACGGTTGGAGCTCCACCACTGGCGATCTCATCGAGAGATCCCAGGCTCCAGATGTTCAAGTCAGCACCACCGCCCGCAGCTGCCCGCTCCTCAGACCCGCAGCTCCGCGATGTTTTTATCGGCGGTCTTCAGCTCACCGGAGCTCCAGCGCGGTGAACCAGGCAAGGCATCGCCCGCTCCGCTCCGCGATAGTGCTCCAGTGTTGTGCCGCCGCCGAAGCCGAGGTGCTGGGCGGTCCCCTCGGGAAAACGCCGCTCCAGGCCCGCTGGTTGGCCGCGAGGACGGGTCGACGGTGTAGCCTGGAGAAAAGCTGCCTCTCCGACCAGGTAGGGACCTAGAAAGTAGTTTCCTCCTTCCCCCCACATGAAAAAGTCTAGACCTAAAAACAAACACTGAAACTCACTAAAAATTAAAGAAAAGAGTGAAAAAGTCAGACAGCTGCTAGCTAGCAGCCGTGCCTAAAGATGGCGCCCACTGAATTAATGTGCTTGAAATAAAACGGATATTTTCAGTTTCCATGTCCTTTTTGGGCTATGAAATAGTCCAAAAAGGCACTGGCACTATGCCATAAATGAAACAAGTATGGAAGAAAAAATTCTGCTGCAAACTCCCAGAAACGACCAGCTCAGTATTTAATTTCCCACTGACTTGATAGAAACATAGAAACATATAAAATAGGTTCAGGAGTAGGCCATTCGGCCCTTCGAGCCTGCACCGTCATTCAATATGATCATGGCTGATCATCCAACTCAGTATCCCGTACCTGCCTTCTCTCCATACCCCCTGATCCCCTTAGCCACAAGGGCCACATCTAACTGCCTCTTAAATATAGCCAATGAACTGGCCTCGACTACCCTCTGTGGCAGAGAATTCCAGAGATTCACCACTCTCTGTGTGAAAAATGTTTTCCTCACCTCGGTCCTAATAGATTTCCCCCTTATCCTTAAACTGTGACCCCTTGTTCTGGATTGTAGTGTGTGGGTTGTGAAGATGAGGATCCCGCTGAAGGGAGGGCGGGCGGAGTTGTTGACTCCTTGTCCCATGAGTTTGGGTGGAATTTGGGCAAACCTATAGTCAATAAATAGAAGCCTGACGCAGGTATCCTTATTTATTTTCAAAAAATAACCTTTATTCAGAATAATAAATACACACAAAACAAGAACAGTGCAAACAATCTTCCAACATTCTCAGCGGCTATACCTACGATAATTAGTGCTATATTTAGTAGTGGTCACATAAATTGCCATTATACCAGGCACCCTTGCTAATCGTGGCCCCTTTGGGTAATATCTTATCCAGATGTCCATCGATGAATGTAGGGTCAGGGTGATGACATCTGCCATGGACCTGATGTCATCATAAGCGAATTGCAGTGGTTCAAGGCTGTGTGGCAATTCGCAGTTAATGTGCTTGAGTTATCGAATACCACACATAAGCTTAATTCTTAAAGCTTAAAGGGTGTTCATGGTGGTGCTGTGGTAGAATTTCTGCCTCACAGTGCCAGAGACTAGGGTTCAATCCTGACTATGGGTGCTGTCTCTACAGAGTTTGTACGTTCTCCTCGTGACCACATGGGTTTTCTCTGAGATCTTTGGTTTCCTCCCACATTCAAAAGCCGTACAGGTTTGTAGGTTAATAGGCTTGGTATAAGTCTAAATTGTCTCAAAATTGTAAATTGTCCCTAGTGTGTGCAGGATAGTGTTAATGTGTGGAAATCGCAGGTCGGTGCGGACTAGGGGGGCCGAAGGGCCTGTTTCTGAGCTGTATGTCTAAACTAAACTAAACCAAAATCAGAGCACATAACAGTGAGAAAATATTCCTGCGGCAAGCCTCAACGACTTCCGCCCAGTTGCACTTACTCCCATCATCAGTGCTTCAAGAGGCTGTTCCTGGCACACCTCAAAGGCTGACCCCCCCACATTGGATCCCTATCAGTTTGCCTACCGCAAGAACAGGAATACGGAGAATGCCATCTCAACGGCATCTCAACGACACTTCACTCCGCCCTCTCCCACCTCGACAACAGAGACACTTACGTAACAATGCTGTTCATCGATTACAGCTCAGCATTCAACACCATTATACCATCTAAACTGATCACCAAACTCGGTAACTTGGGCATCGACCCCTCCCTCTGCAACTGGATACTGGACTTTCTAACCAACAGTCCCTAGTCTGTTAGGTTAGACAAGCACACCTCTTCAACCCTCACCCTGAACACCGGCGTTCCACAGGGCTGTGCGCTGAGCCCCCTCCTCTACTCCCTCTTCACCTACGACTGCACACCTGTACATGGTACTAACACCATCATCAAGTATGCAGATGATACAACGGTGATTGGCCTCATCAGCAACAACGATGAGTTGGCCTACAGGGAGGAGGTCCAGCTCCTAGCAGCATGGTGCGCTGACAACAACCTGGCCCTTAACTCCAAGAAGACCAAGGAGCTCATTGTAGACTTCATGAAGTCTAGGGGCGGCACGCACACCCCCATCCACATTAACGGGACGGAGGTGGAACGTGTTTCCAGCTTCAGGTTCCTGGGGGTCAACATCTCCGATGACCTCTCTTGGACCCACAATACCTCAACTCTGGTCAAGAAGACTCACCAGTCTTCCTGAGGAGACTGAAGAAGGTCCATCTGTCTCCTCAGATGCTGGTGAACTTCTAACGCTGCACCATTGAGAACATCCTTACCAACTATATCACAGTATTGTATGGCAACTGCTCTGTCTCCGACCAGAAATCACTGCAGAGGGTGGTGAAAATTGCCCAACGCATCACCGGTTCCTCGCTCCCCTCCATTGAGTCTGTCCAAAGCAGGTGTTGTCTGTGAAGGGCGCTCAGCATTGCCAAGGACCGCTCTCACCCCAACCATGGACTGTTTACCCTCCTACCATCCGGGAGGCGCTACAGGTCTCTCCGTTGCCGAACCAGCAGGTCCAGGAACAGCTTCTTCCCTGTGGCTGTCACTCTACTCAACAATGTACCTCGGTGACTGCCAATCACCCCCCTCCCCCCCGGACACTCCTCCCACAGGAAAAACACTATGTCTGTATACATGTAAATAGATTTATTTATTGAAATCATATGCCATGTCGCTCTTCCAGGGAGATGCTAACTGCATTTCTTTGTCTCTGTACTGTACACTGACAATGACAATTAAAGTTGAATCTGAATCTGAATCTGATTATTCCAGTATGAATTGGGTGTTGGCTACTGGTGGTGGTGATGGAGGCAGATATGATAGTGCCATTGAAGAGGCTGGTAGATAGGCACATGGATATGCCTGAATGGAGGGATATGGATCATGTGCAGGCTGAGTTGATCAGTTTGGCATCATATTCATCACGGACATTTTGGATCATAGGGTCTGTTCTTGTGTTGTAATGTTCCATGTTCTTATGCCTCTCAAAGTACTTCATCACAGATAACCATGTCATTACGATGAGAGGGATAGACAGAGTTGATGTGGATCAGCTTTTCCCTTTGAGAATAGGGAAGATTCAAACAAGAGGACATGACTTCAGAATTAAGGGACAGACCTTTAGGGGTAACATGAGGGGGAACTTCTTTACTCGGAGAGTGGTAGCGGTGTGGAATGAGCTTCCAGTGGAAGTGGTGGAGGCAGGTTCGTTGGTATCATTTAAAAATAAATTGGATAGGCATATGGATGAGAAGGGAATGGAGGGTTATGGTATGAGTGCAGGCAGGTGGGACTAAGGGAAAAAAGTTGTTTGGCACGGACTTGTAGGGCGAGATGGCCTGTTTCCGTGCTGTAATTGTTATATGGTTATATGGTTATTACACTTACAATGCTCAATGTGAAAGAAGATTTTGAGCAGCAATGCGGTCAATGGTGTTTTGCATTTGATATTCTCAGTCCAATCACTGGACGAAAAAAACAATCAGTTGGTCGTGTGTGGGTCAAGTTATCTGCCACACTTCATTGTCATAGTCACAGAGTGATACAGTGTTGAAACAGGTCCTTTGGCACAACTTGCCCACACCGGCCACCATCTCCCATCTACACGTCACACCTGCCTGCGTTTGGTCCATATACCCCCAAACCTGTCCTATCCATGTACCTGTCCAACTGTTTTTTAAACAATGGGATAGTCTCTTCCTCAACTACCTCCTCTCGGAGCTTGTTCTATGCACCCACCACCATTACACTGTATCAGAACCACACATCAAACAGATTCTATAAGCCAAAATGGACATGGAAACAACAATTATTTTTCCATTTCAAACATATTAAATTTTCATCCCCAGAACTCAGTGGAATCTTCCTTCACTTCCAACTACACTAGCTGCTGCCCATTTAAGCTATGCACTGTATTCAGTCCTGAAAGTTGTGGCTTTGATCTTTTCTATTGACACTTGCTATCATGAAAGGAAAGATGATAATTCCAGAGTTGGTGGGATGTTGAAGTGGTACCTTCCACTGGCAATGTGACGTCATTTTACGTAGAGTTTACCTGGGGAGATGTGTTTCAGTTGCTTTGATGTGAAGTTTGGCCGATTGTTTCAGTTTTTGTTTTATAGATAGAGTACGCCAACCTCCGATCCCCGCACATTAACACTATCCTACACACACCAGGGACAATTTGCATTTACCAAATCAATTAACCTACAAACCTATACGTCTTTGGAGTGTGGGAGGAAACCGAAGCTCTCGGAGAAAACCCACGAGGGCACGGGGAGAATGTACAAACTCAGTGCAGACAGCATCCATTGTCGGGATCGAACCCAGTCTCTGGCGCTGTAAGGCAGCGCCTCTAGCGCTGTGCCACCGTGCCAATGCACCACATCTATGATGTAACTCTGAAATCATTTTCAAGCATATTTGAAGTTGGTGTCTCAGTACTTGCAATCAATAGTTCCTTTTTTTGGGTTTGTTTTGAACTGATTTCTTGGTTTATAAATTGTATTTTCTGCTTATCTACATCAGCACCAGGCACCAAGAGATAATAACATTACTTGCTGTCCGTGGATTGAGTGACAGCAGATCATATGTTTGAGTTTAATTTATTGTCATATGTTCCTGGGTGTAGTGAAAACCTTTTGGACTAAGCAGTCAGTGAGCTAACTAGTCAGTGGAAAGACATTGCATGATTACAATCGAGCCATCCACAGTGTACATGATAAAGGGAGTAACGTGAATAATGTTTAGTGCAAGATAAAGCCAGTAAAGTCCGATCAAAGATTGTCTGAGGGTCTGTCCAAATATCTTTTAAACGTTGTGCTAGTACCTACCTCAACTGGCAAGTATCTGCCTCAACTACATTCCTCTAGAAAGTCTAGAAACTTGTCCTCCATATCACTTCCAAGAAATGTTCTTGCGTTCATGTTTCCAGTTTCCCATGTCTAAACACACAATCAATCTAGCTCACGGTATTGTACGAAACAGAACATTTATCTAAGGTTAATTATAGGTTTGAGAACACTATCAATAATTCAAAACATTGTAACTTCAGATTGCATGTTTCAAAGTAATGGCATTTGATGTGATAATGTTGAAATTGGCAGCTGGCTATAAATCTGAAATCAACCACACATTATCTTGTATAGAAACATAGAAACATAGAAAATAGGTGCAGGAGTAGGCCATTCGGCTCATTGAGCCTGCACCGCCATTCAATATGATCATGGCTGATCATCCAACTCAGTATCCTGTTCCTGCCTTCTCTCCATACCCCCTGATCCCTTTAGCCACAAGGGCCACATCTAACTCCCTCTTAAATATAGCCAATGAATTGGCCTCAACTACCTTCTGCAGCAGAGAATTCCAGAGATTCACCACTCTCTATGTGAAAAATGTTTCCTCATCTCGGTCCTAAAAGATTTCCCCCTTATCCTTAAACTGTGACCCCTTGTTCTGGACTTCCCCAACATTGAGAACAATCTTCCTGCATCTAGCCTGTCCAACCCCTTAAGAATTTTGTAAGTTTCTATAAGATCCCCCCTCAATCTTCTAAATTCTAGCGAGTACAAGCCAAGTCTATCCAGTCTTTCTTCATATGAAAGTCCTGACATCCCAGGAATCAGTCTGGTGAACCTTCTCTGTACTCCCTCTATGGCAATAATGTCTTTCCTCAGATTAGGAGACCAAAACTGTACGCAATACTCCAGGTGTGGTCTCACCAAGACCCTATACAACTGGAACTGAACTGCAGATGCAGGTTGTAGATAGACACAAAATGCTGGAGTAACTGACATAACTGACGTTTCGGGTCGAGATCCTTCTTCTGTAATCCCTTCTCTGTCTGAAGAAGAATCTCGACCCGAAACGTCACCCATTCCTTCTATCCAAAGATGTTGCCTTTCTTGCTGAGTTGATCCAGCATTTTGTGTCACATGTCGTCTAGTACTGGATTGTAATGTAATAGACTGCATTCAGACATAACCAAGCAATTGTCTATCTTCGATGTAAACCAGCATCTGCAGTGCCATCCTAAACACTTGCACCACCATGGACTTGTTTTTTAAATTGTGTTAATAATATCTTGTTTTTTTGCAATCTTTTTCTTTTACTGTCTTGCACAATCTATATGTGATGTATATACGTTTTAGTGTGTTGTCCGAGTCATCAACCTGAGATGCTGCTGCCAGTAAAGCTTTCATCTACATGTACCTCCTGGTACATGTGTATATGACAATAAACTCGACTTGGCTTTAGACTGTAGACTCCAGAAATACAGTGTGGAAACAGGCCCTTTGACCACTGAGTCTGTGCCGACGGGCGATAACCATGTATACCAGCACTATCCTACACATTAGGGACAATATACAATTTTACAGAAGCCAATTAATCTATAAACTTGTATGTCTTTGGAGTGTGGGAGGAAACTGAAGCATCTGGGAAAATCGCACGTGGTCACAGGAATAATGTATAAACTTCACACAGATAGCACCCATATTCAGGATTGAACCCGGGTCTCTGGCGCTGTGAGGCAGCAACTCTACCAACCCGCTACTGCGCCACGCTAACCTTTACCTGACTTGATTCTGCCCTCTCTGTACCACTCTATGCTTCAAGCTGAACCCTATAGAGGTGTATAAAAACATGAAAGGAATAGATCGGGTAGATGCACGGTGTCACTTGCCCAGAGTAGGTGAATCGAGGACCAAGGGACATCGGTTTAAGGTGAAGGGGAAAAGATTTAATAGGAATTTGAGGTGTAACATTTTCATGCAAAGGGTGCTGGGTGTATGGAACAAGCTGCCCGAGGAGGTAGTTGAGGCAGGGACTCTCCCAACATTTAAGAAACAGTTCGACATGGATAGGACAGGTTTGGAGGGATATGGACCAAACGCGGGGAGGTGGTGCTAGTGTAGCTGGAACATGTCGGCCAGGGAGGGCACATTGGGCTGTAGGGCCTATTTCCACACTGTATCACTCTATGACTCCATATATACTCATGTCTATCCAGGGAAAACCTTTGTTAATGATCCACTGACCAGCCGATTTAACCAAAACCAAATAATGATGGAAACACTTCAGGAAGCATCTTTTAGTCAAAGGTCTTCTGAACCATTTGGAAGAAGTTAATAATATCAAGTACGTCGCCAAATTAGAAAATGACTAATTACTTCAATTTTTAGTTAAACTTTTGTACCGAATAACTCGCTGTTTATTTAAGGTTTTGTACCAATTGCATCAACGTTTATTTAAAATTTTGCAATAATTATCTCAATTATTATTTACACTGCTCCAATAACAGTTCACTGTTTGAACTTTAACCTTGACTGTTATTTTAAGTGTTTTCCTCAGGAGAAGGGGAGCAGCATGTTAATGTGGTCCAGCTTTGCTTATTGGGTGGGGTGACACTGTGTGGGGATATCATATAGGGATGTCAACTGGAATGCTAACTTTATGCTTGCCTGTTAAAGGTTTTGTTCTTCCTTCAAGCTGCATGGTTTGTTGCATCACAGCCTAGTTTAGTTTAGTTTAAAGATTCAGAGCGCAAATGGTCCCTTTGGTCCACCAACTTACGATCCCCACACACTGACACTATCCTACATACACGAGGAACAATGTACAATTTTACCAAGCCAATTAGCCCACAAACCTGTATGTTTTAGGATACCGGAGCTCCCAGAGAAAACCCACGCAAGTTACGGGGAGAATGTACAAACTCCATACAGACAGCACCGATAGTCAGGATCGAACCCGGGTCTCTGGCGTTGTAAGGCAACAGCTCTACTGCGGCGCCATTGAGCCGCCCCTCCGGACACGGTAGTTGCCGTGAACTCTTTTCCTTCTGGGAAAGAAATCTGCGGCACACTTTCACGAGGAAAAAGTCACCAATGTCTGGTTAAGTAGAGAACAAATTTCTTCTCTCAAATCCATTGGTTTTCTATACTAAGAGGTCTATTAAATCAAATAATTAGACAGATTTAAGGTTAGAATGGACACATTATTGATCCATGGGAGGATCAATGATGAAAGAGTCAAAACAATGTTGGCGGCACAGTGTCACAGTCGGTAGAGCCGCTGCCTCACAGCGCCAGAGACCGCAGGTTCCACCGTGATATCAAGCATTATCTGTGTGGTGTTTGCACGATCATCCTGTGACACCGTGGGTTTCTTTCGGCAGCTCCGGTTTCCTCCCACATCCTAAAGTTGGGCGGGTTTCTAGGTTAAATGGCCTCTGTACATTGCTCCCTGTGTGTGTAGGGAGTAGAAGCAAAAGTGGGACTGAATAGAACTAGTGTGGACGGGTGATCAATGGTCGGCATGGACTTGGTGGGTCAAAGGGCCTGTTTCTTTAAACTAAACTAAACAGGTAAATGGAGGGTCGAAAGCTATTGTAAAATGATTCACCAGAGTAGGTGAATCTAGGACCAAGGGACATCGGTTTAAGGTGAAGGGGAAAAGATTTAATAGGAATTTGAGGTGTAACATTTTCATGCAAAGGGTGCTGGGTGTATGGAACAAGCTGCCCGAGTAAAATGTGTATGAAAGAACTGCAGATGCCGGTTTAAATCCAAGGTAGACACAAAATGCTGGAGTAACTCAGCGGGTCAGGCAGCATCTCTGGAGAGAAGGAATGGGTGACATTTTGAGTCGAAACCCTTCTTCAAACCTAGGGGTAATATTGCTTGCATGAGGCTTTGACTTTGGGAAACTATATCCTGTTTTATTCACTTTTAGTTCTGCAGCAAAGTGATATTGTAATAGGGGACTCTATAGTCAGGGGGTTGGATAGGCGATTCTGTGGACGCAGACAGGAGACCCGGATGGTAGTTTGCCTCCCTGGTGCCAGGGTCAGGGATGTGTCTGAACGTGTCCAAGAAATCCTGAAATGGGAGAGAGAGGAGCCTGAGGTTGTGGTGCATATAGGTACCAACGACATAGGTTAAAAAAAGAGAAGAGGTCCTGAAAGAAGAATTTAGGGAGTTAGATAGAGAGTTAAGGAGAAGGACTGCAAATGTAACAATCTCAGGATTACTGCCTGTGCCACGCGACAGTGAGAGTAGGAATGGAGCGAGGTGGAGGATAAATGAGTGGATGAGGGACTGGTGCAGTGGGTATGGATTCAAGTTTCTGGATCATTGGGACCTCTTTTGGGGAAGGTGCGACCTGTACAGAAAGGACGGGTTGCACTTGAACTCGAGGGGGACCAATATCCTGGCGGAGAGATTTGCAAAGGCTACTGGGGAGACTTTAAACTAGTATGGTTGGGGGGAGGGACTCAAATTGGGAAAGCTAGCAGTCAGTGTCTGAGGCAGGAGGCAGAGAATGGTAGCACTCTGACACAAAATGTAGGGGAGAGAGAAGAAAAAGACAATAAACAGAGAATAAGAGATGGTGGGTTTCTTAAATGTGCATATTTTAATGCTAGGAGCACATTCTGTAAATGGGCTGGATGGTTTGGAGTGTGTAAAATGTGTGCAGGATAGTTTTTTGCAGCAATGCGTAGAAGTACCTACTAGAGAAGGGACGGTGCTGGACCTCCTGTTAGGAAATGAGACGGTCAGGTGGCAGAGGTATGCGTTGGGGAACAGTTCGGGACCAGTGATCACAATAAGATTATTTTCAATATAATTATTGAGAGGGTCAGAACTGGACATAGGGTTGAGATTTTTGATTGGAGAAAGGCTAACTTTGTGGAGATGCAAAAGGATTTAAAAGGAGTAAATTGGGACAGTTTGTTTTATGGGAAAGATGTGGAAGAGAAATGGAAGACATTTAAAGATGAAATTTTAAGAGTACAGAATCTTTATGTCCCTGTTCGGTTGAAAGGAAATAGTAAATATTGGAAAGAGCCATGGTTTTCAAGGTAAATTGGACACGGTTCGGAAAAAGAGAGAGATCTACAATAATTATAGGCAGCATGGAGCAAATGAGATGCTTGAGGAGTATAAAGAATGTAAAAAGAATCTTAAGAAAGAAATTAGAAAAGCTAAAAGAAGATATGAGGTTGCTTTGGCAAGTAAGGTGAAAGTCAATCCAAAGGGTTTCTACAGCTATATTAATAGCAAAAGGATAACAAGGGATAAAATTGGTCGATTAGAGAGTCAGAGTGGACAGCTATCTGCAGAGCCAATAGAGATGGGGGAGATATTGAACAATTTATTTTCTTCGGTATTCACCAAGGAGAAGGATATTGAATTATGTGAGGTAAGGGAAACAAGTAGAGTAGCTATGGAAACTATGAGATTCAAAGAAGAGGAAGTACTGACACTTTTGAGAAATATAAAAGTGGATAAGTCTCCAGGTCCTGACAGGATATTCCCTAGGACATTGAGGGAAGTTAGTGTAGAAATAGCAGGGGCTATGACAGAAATATTTCAAATGTCATTAGAAACGGGAATAGTGCCGGAGGATTGGCATACTGCGCATGTTGTTCCATTGTTTAAAAAGGGGTCTAAGAGTAAACCTAGCAATTATAGGCCTGTAAGTTTGACGTCAGTGGTGGGCAAATTAATGGAAAGGATACTTAGAGATAATGTATATAAGCATCTGGATAACCAGGGTCTGATTAGGAACAGTCAACATGGTTTTGTGCCTGGAAGGTCATCTTTGACTAATCTTCTTGAATTTTTTGAAGCGGTTATTCGGGAAATTGATGAGTGTAAAGCAGTGGATGTTGTATATTTGGACTTCAGTAAGGCCTTTGACAAGGTTCCTCATGGAAGGTTGGTTAGGAAGGTTCAATGGTTGGGTATTGATCGTGGAGTAGCACGATGGATTCAACAGTGGCTGAATGGGAGATGCCAGAGAGTAATGGTAGATGGCTGTTTGTCAGGTTGGAGGCCAGTGACTAGTGGGGTGCCACAGGGATCTGTGTTGGGTCCACTGTTGTTTGTCATGTACGTCAATGATCTGGATGATGGTGTGGTAAATTGGATTAGAAAGTATGCAGATGATACTAAGATAGGTGGGGTTGTGGAAAATGAAGTAGATTTTCAAAGTCTACAGAGAGATTTATGCCAGTTAGAAGAGTGGGCTGAAAGATGGCAGATGGAGTTTAATACTGATAAGTGTGAGGTGCTACATCTTGGCAGGACAAATCAAAATAGGACGTACATGGTAAATGGTAGGGAATTGAAGAATGCAGGTAAACAGAGGGATCTGGGAATAACTGTGCACAGTTCCCTGAAAGTGGAATCTCATGTAGATAGGGTGGTAAAGTAAGCTTTTGGTGTGCTGGCCTTTATAAATCAGAGGATTGAGTATAGAAGTTGGGATGTAATGTTAAAATTGTACAAGGCATTGGTGAGGCCAATTCTGGAGTATGGTGTACAATTTTGGTCGCCTAATTATGGGAAGGATGTCAACAAAATATAGAGAGTACAGAGGAGATTTACTAGAATGTTGCCTGGGTTTCAGCAACTAAGTTACAGAGAAAGGTTGAACATGTTAGGGCTTTATTGTTTGGAGCGCAGAATGTTAAGGGGGGGACTTGATAGAGGTCTTTAAAATGATGAGAGGGATAGACAGAGTTGACGTGGATAAACTTTTCCCACTGAGAGTAGGGAAGATTCAAACAAGGGGACGTGACTTGAGAATTAAGGGACAGAAGTTTAGGGGTAACATGAGGGGGAACTTCTTTACTCAGAGAGTGGTGGCTGTGTGGAATGAGCTTCCAGTGAAGGTGGTGGAGGCAGGTTCGTTTTTATCATTTAAAAATAAATTGGATAGTTATATGGACGGGAAAGAAATGGAGGGTTATGGTCTGAGCGCAGGTATATGGGACTTGGGGAGAATACGTGTTCGGCACGGACTAGAAGGGTCGAGATGGCCTGTTTCCGTGCTGTAATTGTTATATGGTTATATTTTAAACTGATCACAGCAAATGGGCCCCATTACATAAGATTCAGCATTTGTCTCCCTCACTTACTCCGATGAAGTAACCATAAATTGTGAAGTGCCACTGAATGAAAACAGCTCAATCACTTGAACAACCATTTC